>NC_092094.1:4504858-4547358 GCF_045679555.1 Salvelinus alpinus
TGAAGGACGAAGCTTGGCCCCTCTTGGTTCTCATTGGCGAAGACTGAACTCAAGTTAGGGGTTATATATCAGACTCTCCTATACCACTTTTCCCAAAATGTTATAAATAAACCCTTTTTAAGGTGACATAACTTGTATCATTATTATAGGGCTGTGAAACCCATCGCCGAATGGCTTCAGACTGAGCATTTCTCACCTTTTATTTACGGAGAGCAATTTCCGTTTTATAACAGCTAGAGTCCATTTATTTACACTGTGTTGATTAATTATTGCTTTCTTCAGTGGAAATACAGAATATGTATAAAAATGCCAAATATACCAAAAAGCTAAATGAAGCAGAGATTTACGACTATTTAACCACGTTAATCATTACTGAAATATGTAAACAACAAACATTTAACCAGTTGAAGATAATGAATACATGAAAACTAGATACAAATATTTTATTAAAACATTTTTCATCCAAAAGTCAAGAGTTGGCTATAACAAAGTGAGTGTGTGTGTGTGTGTGTGTGTGTGTGTGTGTGTGTGTGTGTGTGTGTGTGTGTGTGTGTGTGTGTGTGTGTGTGTGTGTGTGTGTGTGTGTGTGTGCGTGTGCGTGTGCGTGTGTGTGTGTGTGTATTATAGTGTGTATTATATTTTCCCAACATAAAAATGTATCCCCAGTGCCCAAACAAATACCTTCATCGATACCACAACAAAAACAAAACCTCGAAGAACTGTATTTTTTCTCCAACCTGGCAACCCTCGTCAAATTCGACATAGTCTTGTATAGAGTGCATTGGGAAAGAGATGGTGTAATGTACAGAATTTAAAAGTGAATCCTTGTATTAAATACATTGTGTAGATTCCACGAGATATGAAATGTGTTGAGAAGAACGCTCAGTACCCCTCTTGTTTAAGGCAGCACCTCTTCTCCTCCTTTATTTAGCTCCTTTGCACCCCATTGTTTCTACTTTGCACATTCTTCCACTGCAAATCTACCATTCCAGTGTTTTACTTGCTATATTGTGTTTACTTCGCCACCATGGCCTTTTTTTTTTGCCTTTACCTCCCTTATCTCACCTCATTTGCTCACATTGTATATAGACTTATTTTTCTACTGTTTTATTGACTGTATGTTTTGTTTATTCCATGTGTAACTCTGTGTTGCTGTATGTGTCGAATTGCTATGCTTTATCTTGGCCAGGTCGCAGTTGTAAATGAGAACTTGTTCTCAACTAGCCTACCTGATTAAATAAAGGTGAAATAAATAAATTAAATTAAATGCATGGCGAGATGCCCACTTTGTGGTTGTTATAATCTCATTTTGCCCCTTTAAATGAAGATTAAATCCTAAAAAAAGCACAGTACCTCGTAGGTACTCGTGATCCCCGATCTGTAGAACACTGGCACAAACAATTCAGCTGTAGCGATGACCACGAAGGTGTAGGCCACGCCGAAGAGGACGAACGACCCCCCAAAACGGTAGACGTCGGAGGGTGCCCCCAGCACGGTGACAGCAGACATGAAGCTGGCGGTGAGGGACAGAGCCACGGGACCGCAGGTCATCTGACGACCCCCGACCAGGAACTCCGATGAGGGGTTCTTCCTCTCCTTCACCGCGAAGAACACCCCTATCCCCGAGGAGACCACAAACAGACATGCGAATACGACATAGTCCCACGATACAAAGGTCCCCACTCGTTCGTCATCCATGCCGTTTATAGGTGACGGTTGTGGTCAGAGGGCCACAATGGAAATACGGTGTAGAAGATTTTTAGTGTTGTTGTCCTCAATTATTTGTTAATTGACAATTAAATCAAATTAAATGAAAAAAAGACTTTGGCAAAGTGGCTTTTATCTCTCTCTCTCTCTGTCTCTCTCTCTCTGTCTGTCTCTCTCTCTCTCTGTCTCTCGCTCTCTCTGTCTCTCTCTCTCTCTCTCTCGCTGTCTATCTCTGTCTATCTCTGTCTCTCTCTGTCTCTCTCTCTCTCTCTCTCTCTCTCTCTCTCTCTCTCTCTCTCTCTCTCTCTCTCTCTCTGTCTCTCTCTCTCTCTCTCTGTCTCTCTCTCTCTGATCCGTTCTCTAAAGATGTTGTTTCTTAGCTAACTGAATAACTAAAAGTGCTTAGTACTTTCCAAGAGTTGATGATTCTGGAAGTTTGTCACCAGCGGTGGTTAATCACATCAATCATTAACTTCTCCCCGTCTACCCACATGCTGAGACAGTCAATGTGATTTACTCCTCTGTCAGTCTCAATAACCTACAACATGCTGAGACAGTCAATGTGATTTACTTCTTAACATAACAAACCCCTATTCTGTCTTTGTCAGTTACACAGATCTGTCACAGCATAAGTATAGAAGTGCTATTGGGTTTACCAGTTACTGAGACACTGTCACTTTTAATCAATTATTTATGTTCCTAAAAAAATACCCTTTGTCAACATGTTTCTGACTGACTAATATATTACGGATCTTGGCTGAGAAACTGCTGAGAGACAGTATTTCTGAAAGTAGTGAGTGAGAGTAGGCTGGGTTAACATGTGACCAGGAAGTAGGAAGTAGAATGTTTAAGTGGTGAAAAAGTACTTCTGTGTTTTATATTTTTAAGACATCTATACATTTTATAACTTTAAAACATTAGTTTTTTTAAGTGTTTTATTTTGGGACCACAGCGTTAATGCTGTTCTGAACACACTATGTTGGCTGGATTTTGTCTTCTCCTGCAGCTAGCTAGTTAGCAGGCTAGCCCCGGCTAGTTCCAATTAGCTCGGTTATCTGGCTGTCACCGATAAAGCTTATCTAACGTTGTGGTTGACAGGACCACTGTTTCTGGGAGTTTAAGCATGTCGGATTTTCTCTGATTTGGAGTGGGATCCGGAGATGGACGATAAAAGCAGTGAAATATGAGACCTGTTCACTGTAGTGAAACACAAATAATATATTGACTTATACACTTGTGAAAGGTGTTAACGGCTCTTTGACCCAATAGACCGGATCATTGAACTACTAGAGAAGAAGAAGGTCCTTTTAGAATGTCTCGCTCTGGCTAAGAAGACTTCCAGACTCCAGACTTCCAGACTCCAGACTTCCAGACTCCAGACTTCCGTTCCATTCCCCTTTAAGCCACGAGTGGAGCCAGAGGAGACGACTAAAGTGTTCCATTCCCCTTTAAGCCACGAGTGGAGCCAGAGGAGACGACTAAAGTGTTCCATTCCCCTTTAAGCCACTGGTGGAGCCAGAGGAGACGACTAAAGTGTTCCATTCCCCTTTAAGCCACGAGTGGAGCCAGAGGAGACGACTAAAGTGTTCCATTCCCCTTTAAGCCACGAGTGGAGCCAGAGGAGACGACTAAAGTGTTCCATTCCCCTTTAAGCCACTGGTGGAGCCAGAGGAGACGACTAAAGTGTTCCATTCCCCTTTAAGCCACGAGTGGAGCCAGAGGAGACGACTAAAGTGTTCCATTCCCCTTTAAGCCACGAGTGGAGCCAGAGGAGACGACTAAAGTGTTCCATTCCCCTTTAAGCCACGAGTGGAGCCAGAGGAGACGACTAAAGTGTTCCATTCCCCTTTAAGCCACGAGTGGAGCCAGAGGAGACGACTAAAGTGTTCCATTCCCCTTTAAGCCACGAGTGGAGCCAGAGGAGACGACTAAAGTGTTCCATTCCCCTTTAAGCCACGAGTGGAGCCAGAGGAGACGACTAAAGTGTTCCATTCCCCTTTAAGCCACTGGTGGAGCCAAAGGAGACGACTAAAGTGTTCCATTCCCCTTTAAGCCACGAGTGGAGCCAGAGGAGACGACTAAAGTGTTCCATTCCCCTTTAAGCCACTGGTGGAGCCAGAGGAGACAACTAAAGTGTTCCATTCCCCTTTAAGCCACTAGTGGAGCCAGAGGAGATGACTAAAGTGTTCCATTCCCCTTTAAGCCACGAGTGGAGCCAGAGGAGACGACTAAAGTGTTCCATTCCCCTTTAAGCCACTGGTGGAGCCAAAGGAGACGACTAAAGTGTTCCATTCCCCTTTAAGCCACTGGTGGAGCCAGAGGAGACGACTAAAGTGTTCCATTCCCCTTTAAGCCACTGGTGGAGCCAGAGGAGACGACTAAAGTGTTCCATTCCCCTTTAAGCCACTGGTGGAGCCAGAGGAGACGACTAAAGTGTTCCATTCCCCTTTAAGCCACGAGTGGAGCCAGAGGAGACGACTAAAGTGTTCCATTCCCCTTTAAGCCACTGGTGGAGCCAGAGGAGACGACTAAAGTGTTCCATTCCCCTTTAAGCCACTGGTGGAGCCAGAGGAGACGACTAAAGTGTTCCATTCCCCTTTAAGCCACGAGTGGAGCCAGAGGAGACGACTAAAGTGTTCCATTCCCCTTTAAGCCACGAGTGGAGCCAGAGGAGACGACTAAAGTGTTCCATTCCCCTTTAAGCCACGAGTGGAGCCAGAGGAGACTACTAAAGTGTTCCATTCCCCTTTAAGCCACTGGTGGAGCCAGAGGAGACGACTAAAGTGTTCCATTCCCCTTTAAGCCACGAGTCGAGCCAGAGGAGACGACTAAAGTGTTCCATTCCCCTTTAAGCCACGAGTGGAGCCAGAGGAGACGACTAAAGTGTTCCATTCCCCTTTAAGCCACTAGTGGAGCCAGAGGAGACGACTAAAGTGTTCCATTCCCCTTTAAGCCACGAGTGGAGCCAGAGGAGACGACTAAAGTGTTCCATTCCCCTTTAAGCCACGAGTGGAGCCAGAGGAGACGACTAAAGTGTTCCATTCCCCTTTAAGCCACGAGTGGAGCCAGAGGAGACGACTAAAGTGTTCCATTCCCCTTTAAGCCACGAGTGGAGCCAGAGGAGACGACTAAAGTGTTCCATTCCCCTTTAAGCCACGAGTGGAGCCAGAGGAGACTACTAAAGTGTTCCATTCCCCTTTAAGCCACTGGTGGAGCCAGAGGAGACAACTAAAGTGTTCCATTCCCCTTTAAGCCACGAGTGGAGCCAGAGGAGACGACTAAAGTGTTCCATTCCCCTTTAAGCCACGAGTGGAGCCAAAGGAGACGACTAATGTGTTCCATTCCCCTTTAAGCCACGAGTGGAGCCAGAGGAGACGACTAAAGTGTTCCATTCCCATTTAAGCCACTGGTGGAGCCAGAGGAGACGACTAAAGTGTTCCATTCCCCTTTAAGCCACGAGTGGAGCCAGAGGAGACGACTAAAGTGTTCCATTCCCCTTTAAGCCACTAGTGGAGCCAGAGGAGACGACTAAAGTGTTCCATTCCCCTTTAAGCCACTGGTGGAGCCAGAGGAGATGACTAAAGTGTTCCATTCCCCTTTAAGCCACTAGTGGAGCCAGAGGAGACGACTAAAGTGTTCCATTCCACGACCGATTGTTGGTTGAGGCCCTGAAATGAGAACCCACTTGTCTGTCTCCTTTTAGTTTGTCTACAAGCACTCTTGAAGTCAGATTTTAATCGCTCCGATTTACGAATATTGATGTTATTTGTACCAAAATTAATGACTACTGTGATTATACAGGGTGCTTCCCCCGTCACAGCAGGGGACCCGGTGATCTATGTCCTGAACACGGGCTCCAGGGAAGCAGTGGGTCCTTGCTTCAACGACCACCACATCCTTAACTATGGAACTCCCTAGAACAACCACCACTGGAGGACGAAGAGAGGCCCTGTGCGATGTGCCATGTGGGGGGGGGGGGGGGCTGATCCAGGGGACGACCAGATCCAGATGTGTTTGCACTGGGTGCTGAGGTGGAGTGGGAAGGACAGAAGGAGCGGGCGTAGGGCCATGTCAGAGGGCTCCGTGTGGAGTCAAGGGGGCTGTTAGAGAGCCGCAGGCCTGGACAAGAGGGCAGAGAGGAGGATACGTTGGAATGTTCCTCCTCTCTTACTTCTAACTTGATTCCACTTTGTATCCGATGGAGTAGAGCAGGACTCAGTAGTCCTACGGTTCTCGTCGGAGGGATGTGTTTAAAACGGATGGTCCGTAGGTACTGGAGAGCAGCATCCTGGATTTCCCCCAGTCATTTAGATTGCATCAAAAACAGCATGCAGTCTGGAGTCTGGAGTCTGCAGTCTGGAGTCTGGAGTCTCCAGTCTGGAGTCTGCAGTCTGGAGTCTACAGTCTGGAAGTCTGGAGTCTGGAAGTCTGGAGTCTGGAAGTCTGGAGTCTGGAAGTCTTCTTAGCCAGAGCGAGACATTCTAAAAGGACCTTCTTCTTCTCTAGTAGTTCAATGATCCGGTCTATTGGGTCAAAGAGCCGTTAACACCCTTCACAAGTGTACAAGTGAATATATTATTTGTGTTTCACTACAGTGAACAGGTCTCATATTTCACTGCTTTTATCGTCCATCTCCGGATCCAAATCAGAGAAAATCCGACATGCTTAAACTCCCAGAAACAGTGGTCCTGTCAACCACAACGTTAGATAAGCTTTATCGGTGACAGCCAGATAACCGAGCTAGTTGGAACTAGCCGGGGCTAGCCTGCTAACTAGCTAGCTGCAGGAGAAGACAAAATCCAGCCAACATAGTGTGTTCAGAACAGCATTAACGCTGTGGTCCCAAAATAAAACACTTAAAAAAACAAATGTTTTAAAGTTATAAAATGTATAGATGTATTAAAAATATAAAACACAGAAGTGCTGTTTCACCACTTAAACATTCTACTTCCTACTTCCTGGTCACATGTCAACCCAGCCTACTCCCACTCACTACTTTCAGAAATACTGTCTCTCAGCAGTTTCTCAGCCAAGATCCGTAACATATTAGTCAGTCAGAAACATGTTGACAAAGGGTATATTCTTAGGAACATTAATAATTGATTAAAAGTGACAGTGTCTCAGTAACTGGTAAACCCAATAGCACTTCTATACTTGTGCTGTGAGAGATCTGTGTAACTGACAAAGACAGAATAGGGGTTTGTTATGTTAAGAAGTAAATCACATTGACAGTCTCAGCATGTTGTAGGTTATTGAGACTGACAGAGTAAATCACATTGACAGTCTCAGCATGTTGTAGGTTATTGAGACTGACAGAGTAAATCACATTGACTGTCTCAGCATGTGGGTAGACAGGGAGAAGTTAATGATTGATGTGATTAACCACCGCTGGTGACAAACTTCATCAGCAAATTTGACAAACTTCCAGAATCATCAACTCTTGGTAAGTACTAAGCACTTTTAGTTATTCAGTTAGCTAAGAAACAACATCTTTAGAGAACGGATCAGAGAGAGAGAGACAGAGAGAGAGAGAGAGAGAGAGAGAGAGACAGAGAGAGAGAGAGAGAGAGAGAGAGAGAGAGAGAGAGAGAGAGAGAGAGAGAGAGAGAGAGAGAGAGAGCGAGAAAAGCCACTTTGCCAAAGTATTTTTTTCATTTAATTTGATTTGTCAATTAACAAATAATTGAGGACAACAACACTAAAAATCTTGGAATGGAACACTTTAGTCGTCTCCTCTGGCTCCACTAGTGGCTTAAAGGGGAATGGAACACTTTAGTCGTCTCCTCTGGCTCCACCAGTGGCTTAAAGGGGAATGGAACACTTTAGTCATCTCCTCTGGCTCCACTAGTGGCTTAAAGGGGAATGGAACACTTTAGTCGTCTCCTCTGGCTCCACTAGTGGCTTAAAGGGGAATGGAACACTTTAGTCGTCTCCTCTGGCTCCACTAGTGGCTTAAAGGGGAATGGAACACTTTAGTCGTCTCCTCTGGCTCCACTAGTGGCTTAAAGGGGAATGGAACACTTTAGTCGTCTCCTCTGGCTCCACTCGTGGCTTAAAGGGGAATGGAACACTTTAGTCGTCTCCTCTGGCTCCTCCAGTGGCTTAAAGGGGAATGGAACACTTTAGTCGTCTCCTCTGGCTCCACCAGTGGCTTAAAGGGGAATGGAACACTTTAGTCGTCTCCTCTGGCTCCACCAGTGGCTTAAAGGGGAATGGAACACTTTAGTCGTCTCCTTTGGCTCCACGCGTGGCTTAAAGGGGAATGGAACACTTTAGTCGTCTCCTCTGGCTCCACTAGTGGCTTAAAGGGGAATGGAACACTTTAGTCGTCTCCTCTGGCTCCACCAGTGGCTTAAAGGGGAATGGAACACTTTAGTCGTCTCCTCTGGCTCCACCAGTGGCTTAAAGGGGAATGGAACACTTTAGTTGTCTCCTCTGGCTCCACCAGTGGCTTAAAGGGGAATGGAACACTTTAGTCGTCTCCTCTGGCTCCACCAGTGGCTTAAAGGGGAATGGAACACTTTAGTCGTCTTCTCTGGCTCCACCAGTGGCTTAAAGGGGAATGGAACACTTTAGTTGTCTCCTCTGGCTCCACCAGTGGCTTAAAGGGGAATGGAACACTTTAGTCGTCTCCTCTGGCTCCACTCGTGGCTTAAAGGGGAATGGAACACTTTAGTCGTCTCCTCTGGCTCCACCCGTGGCTTAAAGGGGAATGGAACACTTTAGTCGTCTCCTCTGGCTCCACCAGTGGCTTAAAAGGGAATGGAACACTTTAGTCGTCTCCTCTGGCTCCACCAGTGGCTTACAGGGGAATGGAACACTTTAGTCGTCTCCTTTGGCTCCACTCGTGGCTTAAAGGGGAATGGAACACTTTAGTCGTCTCCTCTGGCTCCACCAGTGGCTTAAAGGGGAATGGAACACTTTAGTCGTCTCCTCTGGCTCCACTCGTGGCTTAAAGGGGAATGGAACACTTTAGTCGTCTCCTCTGGCTCCACCAGTGGCTTAAAGGGGAATGGAACACTTTAGTCGTCTCCTCTGGCTCCACCAGTGGCTTAAAGGGGAATGGAACACTTTAGTAGTCGCCTCTGGCTCCACTAGTGGCTTAAAGGGGAATGGAACACTTTAGTCGTCTCCTCTGGCTCCACCAGTGGCTTAAAGGGGAATGGAACACTTTAGTCGTCTCCTCTGGCTCCACCAGTGGCTTAAAGGGGAATGGAACACTTTAGTCATCTCCTCTGGCTCCACTAGTGGCTTAAAGGGGAATGGAACACTTTAGTCGTCTCCTCTGGCTCCACTAGTGGCTTAAAGGGGAATGGAACACTTTAGTCGTCTCCTCTGGCTCCACTAGTGGCTTAAAGGGGAATGGAACACTTTAGTCGTCTCCTCTGGCTCCACTAGTGGCTTAAAGGGGAATGGAACACTTTAGTCGTCTCCTCTGGCTCCACTCGTGGCTTAAAGGGGAATGGAACACTTTAGTCGTCTCCTCTGGCTCCTCCAGTGGCTTAAAGGGGAATGGAACACTTTAGTCGTCTCCTCTGGCTCCACCAGTGGCTTAAAGGGGAATGGAACACTTTAGTCGTCTCCTCTGGCTCCACCAGTGGCTTAAAGGGGAATGGAACACTTTAGTCGTCTCCTTTGGCTCCACGCGTGGCTTAAAGGGGAATGGAACACTTTAGTCGTCTCCTCTGGCTCCACTAGTGGCTTAAAGGGGAATGGAACACTTTAGTCGTCTCCTCTGGCTCCACCAGTGGCTTAAAGGGGAATGGAACACTTTAGTCGTCTCCTCTGGCTCCACCAGTGGCTTAAAGGGGAATGGAACACTTTAGTTGTCTCCTCTGGCTCCACCAGTGGCTTAAAGGGGAATGGAACACTTTAGTCGTCTCCTCTGGCTCCACCAGTGGCTTAAAGGGGAATGGAACACTTTAGTCGTCTTCTCTGGCTCCACCAGTGGCTTAAAGGGGAATGGAACACTTTAGTTGTCTCCTCTGGCTCCACCAGTGGCTTAAAGGGGAATGGAACACTTTAGTCGTCTCCTCTGGCTCCACTCGTGGCTTAAAGGGGAATGGAACACTTTAGTCGTCTCCTCTGGCTCCACCCGTGGCTTAAAGGGGAATGGAACACTTTAGTCGTCTCCTCTGGCTCCACCAGTGGCTTAAAAGGGAATGGAACACTTTAGTCGTCTCCTCTGGCTCCACCAGTGGCTTACAGGGGAATGGAACACTTTAGTCGTCTCCTTTGGCTCCACTCGTGGCTTAAAGGGGAATGGAACACTTTAGTCGTCTCCTCTGGCTCCACCAGTGGCTTAAAGGGGAATGGAACACTTTAGTCGTCTCCTCTGGCTCCACTCGTGGCTTAAAGGGGAATGGAACACTTTAGTCGTCTCCTCTGGCTCCACCAGTGGCTTAAAGGGGAATGGAACACTTTAGTCGTCTCCTCTGGCTCCACCAGTGGCTTAAAGGGGAATGGAACACTTTAGTAGTCGCCTCTGGCTCCACTAGTGGCTTAAAGGGGAATGGAACACTTTAGTCGTCTCCTCTGGCTCCACCAGTGGCTTAAAGGGGAATGGAACACTTTAGTCGTCTCCTCTGGCTCCACCAGTGGCTTAAAGGGGAATGGAACACTTTAGTCGTCTCCTCTGGCTCCACTCGTGGCTTAAAGGGGAATGGAACACTTAGGTCGTCTCCTCTGGCTCCACTCGTGGCTTAAAGGGGAATGGAACACTTTAGTCGTCTCCTCTGGCTCCACTCGTGGCTTAAAGGGGAATGGAACACTTTAGTTGTCTCCTCTGGCTCCACTAGTGGCTTAAAGGGGAATGGAACACTTTAGTCGTCTCCTCTGGCTCCACCAGTGGCTTAAAGGGGAATGGAACACTTTAGTTGTCTCCTCTGGCTCCACTCGTGGCTTAAAGGGGAATGGAACACTTTAGTTGTCTCCTCTGGCTCCACTAGTGGCTTAAAGGGGAATGGAACACTTTAGTAGTCTCCTCTGGCTCCACCAGTGGCTTAAAGGGGAATGGAACACTTTAGTCGTCTCCTCTGGCTCCACCAGTGGCTTAAAGGGGAATGGAACACTTTAGTCGTCTCCTCTGGCTCCACCAGTGGCTTAAAGGGGAATGGAACACTTTAGTAGTCGCCTCTGGCTCCACCAGTGGCTTAAAGGGGAATGGAACACTTTAGTCGTCTCCTCTGGCTCCACTAGTGGCTTAAAGGGGAATGGAACACTTTAGTCGTCTCCTCTGGCTCCACCAGTGGCTTAAAGGGGAATGGAACACTTTAGTAGTCGCCTCTGGCTCCACCAGTGGCTTAAAGGGGAATGGAACACTTTAGTCGTCTCCTCTGGCTCCACCCGTGGCTTAAAGGGGAATGGAACACTTTAGTCGTCTCCTCTGGCTCCACCAGTGGCTTAAAGGGGAATGGAACACTTTAGTCGTCTCCTCTGGCTCCACTCGTGGCTTAAAGGGGAATGGAACACTTTAGTCGTCTCCTCTGGCTCCACTAGTGGCTTAAAGGGGAATGGAACACTTTAGTCGTCTCCTCTGGCTCCACTAGTGGCTTAAAGGGGAATGGAACACTTTAGTCGTCTCCTCTGGCTCCACCAGTGGCTTAAAGGGGAATGGAACACTTTAGTCGTCTCCTCTGGCTCCACCAGTGGCTTAAAGGGGAATGGAACACTTTAGTAGTCTCCTCTGGCTCCACCAGTGGCTTAAATCCTACTCTTCCCCAATGGATTTGGAGAACATTGACAATTTTGACAATTTTGGGAAATGCCCCAGTTTTACAAGAGGGATGGTTTGCATCCAAATATGAAAGGCGTAAAATGTATATCAGGGCCTCTTGCGGTATAAAACATTGACTCAAAATCAGCCTAACCCTTGCTCTTCCCAATCCCACTTTTTCACGGCGTTCTCATACTGCTACAGATACTCCCAGCGGTATTGTCAGTACTAGTCTTGTACCGCTACAGATAACCAAACTCCCAGCGGTATTGTCAGTACTAGTCTTGTACTGCTACAGATAACCAAACTCCCAGCGGTATTGTCAGTACTAGTCTTGTACTGCTACAGATAACCAAACTCCCAGCGGTATTGTCAGTACTAGTCTTGTACTGCTACAGATAACCAAACTCCCAGCAGTATTGTCAGTACTAGTCTTGTACTGCTACAGATAACCAAACTCCCAGCAGTATTGTCAGTACTAGTCTTGTACTGCTACAGATAACCAAACTCCCAGCGGTATTGTCAGTACTAGTCTTGTACCGCTACAGATAACCAAACTCCCAGCGGTATTGTCAGTACTAGTCTTGTACTGCTACAGATAACCAAACTCCCAGTGGTATTGTCAGTACTAATCTTCTAACCATAAAGTTGAATCCCACTGTTAGCGCTGTTACTGTTAGCCCAATGTGGTAAAATGATACAGTGCTATTATATCAAAATATACATGTATATAATCCTGGTTGGGGGGGGGGGGGTTATATTTCAAAAACATTCACACTATTTTTTTTCTGTTGAGTTTCATAAATGCTTGATATTAACACAGCAAACGCCTCAGTCTTTGATACTTCATGTTGAAGATTCTATGAGACAGATTACCGTTTGTTCTGGCTTTGTTGGGGGATGTCATGCTGTTTGAGTCTGACAGCTCATTTAGATTTGTGCTTCTTCATCTGTACTGACAAACGAATCCCCCCCCCCCCCCCCACCCTTAGAGCCGGCCACTGGAATGGCCATGCATGGCAGAGTTGTTGACAAATATCCAACACATGGCTTTTTTGTTAGTTTGGCACTGTTAAATCAGCACGCATCTGGATTAAAATGTCAAGAAGACAGGAGAAGCAGCATACTGGAATGTGTTACGGATGTTAGAAACTGGGGAGTTTTTTTCTGATGCTACCAAGCATGCATCTGCAGTCAGTGTACAACTGAGGCTCTGTTTACATTTAATGTTTAGCTAGCCATTTGTTTTCTCAGCAGTTTGAGTTGTGTCCTTTTCTTGACAGGGAAGTGTGGCTCTTACCACAGATAGAACAATGAGCCAGATATTTGACCGGGTGTATAAATGTGAAGCATCCGGTTGGCGTTTCCACTCACTACCAAATGTGGTGATGAGAGGAAGCCTAGCGGCTGGGAGAAGAGGGAGCGAGATGCCCAACATGCTAATTGTCTCATCAATGAAACATTTGATCTCCATACAGTTTTCTGTTTCCGAAACTAGAATACGTAACAAACAGTGGACTGTGTTTTGTAGACTTTACCCTTTGCCAAAGTTTCTCCAAATGGCGTTGTTTAGAAGGAGTGCGAGGGAGAATTGAGTTATTGCACACCCACACTTCACAGAGTAGGCGTTCCCTAATTGACATATGCAAATAAACGTATCGGCGCTCATCGGCCATTGGACATAAACATTACACAACAAGTTGGAAATCGCAAATTCAACAATGAGTGGTTTGGAAGGAATCAGTGGCGTTGCAAATCGATCACTAGCCTGTAATTCAGTGGAGTGGGTGTGTGGTTCAAGTCTGGGTTTAAGGGTCTCTTTTCCAAAAGATAAACATTCACATGCAACACCATGGGCCAGAAAAGGTTGAATACATCGGCCATGTTGTCAATCCAGCATGACTTCTGTCGTGTTCAAAACAACTGGAAACTCGGAACTGGGAAATCTCAGACTTCAGTGAGTTCAAAACAACTGGAAACTCGGGAACTGGGAAATCTCAGACAACTGGGAACTCTGTCTGGGAAAATACGTTTTGAACGGTCATCCAACTCAGAATTCTAAGTCGGAAACTCTGGCCGCTTTCTAGAGCTCCGACCTGAAGACCACTAACGACGTCATGATTCAACCTTGTTTTTTCCCAGAGTTCCCAGTCGTCTTGAAAGCACCATCAATCCAGAGAATGCCAGACTTTGATGACAAAGTTTGGTGACAAAAGTTTCCCACAAGAAGGACCGCCACGCCATCTTTCTGTTCAAGTGAGCACAGCATATAAAGGTGAGTTGCTGCATAAATGATGTAATATGCCAGGGAGATATGTATACTGTAGCTAAGAAAGTAATACTAAGTGTATGTTGTGTAGTAAGCTGTTAGTAGCCCATGTGCCTCCTGTTCTGACTTGGTGGTGCACATTTACCCTATTGCCTGTTTTAGAGAAATGTAATCATTGAATATTGTAAGAGCTTTTATTGCCTGCTTACAGTATATCCCCCCTTTATTTATCCTACGATTCTGACTTGGTGTACAGGGAGAATACTGTAAGAACAGCCCATGTTCTCAATTCTGTCGCTGTACATTTTCAAAAGTGCTGATCAAATAGTTATATTGACTTTGTTCATCCTAGCTCGCTTATTAATGTCTGAATCGAAATTCTGGATTGCCTCTCATCCGTTCGCCATCCCCTAATGCCATAGTTTGTACATCTCAGTTGTCATTAGAAACCACGTTTGTTTATTAAGCAAGTCAGCCATATCAACTATGTGTTTTAAAAAGGCAGTAAATGAGGCTGAATGAACTGTTTCGCTGCCAGACAAGTCTCCGCTGATAACCAGGTGTAGAGGTGGTAAAAGTTCACTGCATGGTGCTGAGAAGAAAGCTCTGCTGTTGGGACAGCTTTATGTAGACCCTAATAGTTTGTGGGCACCGTGTGTCACCGTTATAGTGCAATTAGTGTACTGTTCAGTGTTGTGTTGTGAAGTGGCTTTGCTGGCATGCATTTAAAAAAAATGTTTTTTGCCACACCAAGATTTACATGCTAAAATCGCCACTTGATATGATGGTAGGGAGATTAGAATGTTGTTGATGTGTGCAGAGGGTCCCTGGTTCGCGCCCGTGTCGGGGCGAGGGGACGGTCTAAAGTTATACTGTTACATAACAGCTAAGAGCTTCAACCAAAGCATACTAGTGTCACGCCGGTGCAACAATAGCCTAATACTATATTTAAGCAATAAGGCACGAGGGGGTGTGCTATATGGCCAATATACCGCGGCTAAGGGCTGTTCTTTTTTAAACACGACACAATGCGGAGTGCCTGGACACAGCCCTCAGCCGTGGTATGTTGGCAATATATCACAAACCCCTGAGGTACCTTATTGCTGTTATAAACTGGTTACAAATTAGAGCAGTAAAATAAATGTTATGTCATGCCTGTGGTATAGGGTCTGATATACCACGGCTGTCAGCCAATCAGCATTCAGGGCTCGAACCACCCAGTCAATCAGCATTCAGGGCCCGAACCACAAAGCCAATCAACATTCAGGGTTCTGACCTTTGCCATAAAACACCTTTCTTCTGCCTACTTTTTTCCCCCGCACGTCTTTGTCTAGAGGCCTATATCAATTTACAATAATAATATATAAGCTGGCTATGTCCATTTCAAATATTTGTGGCACGATTGTCTGGGGTCTGGTTATGGCTGTCTGTGCCTTTTATTAGTGACGGGAGAACTGTAACTTGAGTCGGAATGCAGTGGGCAGGGGCTGCGCGCTACGGTGCGGTGGTTGGTGCGCTCAATACACATGTTTTGCGCTTCTCAGAGGACAGCGTCAAACTAAACCGTGACCGTGCTGAAACTAAATTAAAAAGGATATAATGGCTTCTATTCCACTGGTGCTACTACTTTTAATGTCTTCTTCGGCGCTTTACTGGGCAGTTTATACCGGACCGTTAAAACCGGAAATGTCCAACGGCACTTTTCATCACTTCTTCGTACCGGACGGTGATTATGAGGATAATGATGACCCCGAGCAATGTCAAATGCTTTTTAAATTCGCAGACCGGCGTGCGTGTGGTGTCCATCACGACGAAGACAGCGATTCAGTGGTACGTGACGACTTTATCATCGTAAAGCACCAAATTGAAGACGCCGCAAGGTTGTTGGAAAGCATCGGCATGAGTATTTCACATGACCTGGACGGAGAGGATAGCTATGAGAAGTTTCTCACTGGGGAGATCACTCAGATCTCTGAGGCTTTTACAAGCGTGGAGAAATCTCTCCTGGAGTTGGAGGTGAAGTTCAAACAGAGTCAAGATAACGATCTGAGAGGGGAGAGCCAGCTCAATGACTACGTTCTGAAGCCTATCTATGAAGTTAAGGACTCACTGAGGGAGACAACGGACATTTCATTGGGACTCAGAGATAAACATGAACTGTTGTCTCTCATTGTTCGCAGTCAAGGGTCAAGGTTGAGTCGCCTCAAGACAGATTATCTCAATGTATAGTATAAATGTTAAAAACAATTGTAATTTGTTATTATCTATGTAAAGGAATGTGTGTGACTCAGAGTGTGTGTGTGTGTGTGTGTGTGTGTGTGTGTGTGTGTGTGTGTGTGTGTGTGTGTGTGTGTGTGTGTGTGTGTGTGTGTGTGTGTGTGTGTGTGTGTGTGTGTGTCATAAGACTATGACTCTTTAGCCCAATAAACAC
This sequence comes from Salvelinus alpinus, assembly GCF_045679555.1. NCBI lineage: Eukaryota > Metazoa > Chordata > Actinopteri > Salmoniformes > Salmonidae > Salvelinus > Salvelinus alpinus. Next base: position 4,520,981 of record NC_092094.1, read on the forward strand.
CTGGAAAGTTCATTGAGGTTGAAATGATTATATGATTAAATTACTCCTAGTGTCTTATCTCGCTCTATTTCTCTCTCTCTCTCTCTCTCTCACTCTATTTCTCTCAATTCAATTTTTCAATTCAAGGGGCTTTATTGGCATGGGAAACATGTGTTAACATTGCCAAAGCAAGTGAGGTAGATAATATACAAAAGTTAAATGAACAATAAAAATTAACAGTAAACATTACACATACAGAAGTTTGAAAACAATAAAGACATCACAAATGTCATATTGTATATATACAGTGTTGTAACAATGTACAAATCTCTCTCTCTCTCTCTCTCTCTCTCTCTCTCTCTCTCTCTCTCTCTCTCTCTCTCTCTCTCTCTCTCTCTCTCTCTCTCTCTCTATTTTTCTCTCTCTCTCTCTCTTTCGCTCTCTCTCTCTCTCTCTCTATTTTTCTCTATCGCTCTCTCTCTTTCGCTCTATTTTTTTCTCTGTCTCTCTGTCTCTCTGTCTCTCTCTCTCTCTCTCTCTCTCTCTCTCTCTCTCTCTCTCTCTCTCTCTCTCTCTCTCTCTCTCTATTTACTTTCCTAATTGTCTGTGACCCGTGTCTTTCTTCCTGACTTGTAATGGTGTTATTTGGAAATACTTCTAAGGAAAACATCACTACATTCCTCAGTAAGAGCGGACAGATGGGGAAAAGAGAGGAGAGCACAGGGGAGAGATGAAAAGTGATCCTTAGCTAAATTATGCCTGGGCTATGCTGTGCTAGGTGATCCTAAATTATGTCTGGGCTATGCTGTGTTTAGTTATCCTAAATTATGCCTGGGCTATGCTGTGTTTAGTGATCCTAAATTATGTATTGCTTGGCTGTCTGTGCCCCCCTGTCCGCCTCTGTCTAATTTAGCTATTCAGCCTTACTGTATAATGAGGTCTATGTTTTATATATATGTTATCCTGGAGTCTCACCATTGATTATACTTCAATCATGAAACAGACAATATCAGTTTGACTCCCAGGCTTTTAAAAAAAAATTATGTTACTGCTCATTTATTAATAAAAACCTAACCATTAATCTCACCTGTGCTCTGTCTGGCATTCCATGCAGAAAATGGTGTTGTGAGACGGTTTACTGTAGAGGCGGCTTGCTTGAAAATGACTTCGTCCAAATGACAGTAGACCTTTTTTTTGTATGGCCTTTAAATATATCTTCATGCGATCAAGGAGTCTAGAAGACGGGGCAAATCAAAGAGCTCTTTGTGTGATGTTTTTCCTGTGCAGCTGGTGGTGCTCTGAGGTGTTCCCAGTGGACTGCTGGTATGCTATTGGTATGCTATTGGTATACTATACTGCTGGTATGCTATTGGTATGCTATTGGTATTCTATTGGTATACTATACTGCTGGTATGCTATTGGTATGCTATTGGTATGCTATTGGTATGCTATTGGTATACTATACTGCTGGTATGCTATTGGTATGCTATTGGTATGCTATTGGTATGCTATTGGTATGCTATACTGCTGGTCTGCTATACTGCTGGTATGCTATTGGTATGCTATACTGCTGGTATGCTATTGGTATACTATACTGCTGGTATGCTATACTGCTGGTATGCTATTGGTATGCTATACTGCTGGTATGCTATTGGTATACTATACTGCTGGTATGCTATTGGTATGCTATTGGTATACTATACTGCTGATATGCTATACTGCTGGTATGCTATTGGTATACTATACTGCTGGTATGCTATTGGTATGCTATACTGCTGGTATGCTATTGGTATGCTATACTGCTGGTATGCTATTGGTATGCTATTCTGCTGGTATGCTATTGGTATGCTATACTGCTGGTATGCTATTGGTATGCTATACTGCTGGTATGCTATTGGTATACTATACTGCTGCTATGCTATTGGTATGCTATACTGCTGGTATGCTATTGGTATGCTATTCTGCTGGTATGCTATTGGTATGCTATACTGCTGGTATGCTATTGGTATGCTTAACTGCTAGTATGCTATTGGTATATTATACTGCTGCTATGCTATTGGTATACTATACTGCTGGTATGCTATTGGTATACTATACTGCTGGTATGCTATTGGTATACTATACTGCTGGTATGCTATACTGCTGGTATGCTATTGGTATGCTATTGGTATGCTATACTGCTGGTATGCTATTGGTATACTATACTGCTGGTATGCTATACTGCTGGTATGCTATTGGTATGCTATTGGTATGCTATACTGCTGGTATGCTATTGGTATACTATACTGCTGGTATGCTATTGGTATACTATACTGCTGGTGTGCTGTACTGCTGCTATGCTATTGGTATGATATACTGCTGGTATGCTATTGGTATACTATACTGCTGGTATGCTATTGGTATACTATACTGCTGGTATGCTATACTGCTGGTATACCATACTGCTGGTATGCTATACTGCTATACTATATTGTGTTCCTGATAAATCCTGTTTTCATGGAAGCCAAAAACTAATTTCTGTTTGACCTACCACCCTGGTTATTTCTTTCAGGACAGACTGGTAGTTCTAACACCATTTGGTTATGTCTTCCGAGATCAATTAGACCCTAAATGGACAATTAAGCTTTTGATTATTGAGTATGTTGGCGGTTCTCCCCTCTACCACGGAAAGTGGCCCTACCCTACTTTGAATGTTGACTGTTCTCCCCTCTACCACGGAAAGTGGCCCTACCCTGCTTTGAATGTTGACTGTTCTCCCCTCTACCACAGAAAGTGGACCTACCCTGCTTTGAATGTTGACTGTTCTCCCCTCTACCACAGAAAGTGGCCCTACCCTGCTTTGAATGTTGACTGTTCTCCCCTCTACCACAGAAAGTGGACCTACCCTGCTTTGAATGTTGACTGTTCTCCCCTCTACCACGGAAAGTGGCCCTACCCTGCTTTGAATGTTGACTGTTCTCCCCTCTACCACAGAAAGTGGACCTACCCTGCTTTGAATGTTGACTGTTCTCCCCTCTACCACAGAAAGTGGACCTACCCTGCTTTGAATGTTGACTGTTCTCCCCTCTACCACAGAAAGTGGCCCTACCCTGCTTTGAATGTTGACTGTTCTCCCCTCTACCACAGAAAGTGGACCTACCCTGCTTTGAATGTTGACTGTTCTCCCCTCTACCACAGAAAGTGGACCTACCCTGCTTTGAATGTTGACTGTTCTCCCCTCTACCACAGAAAGTGGCCCTACCCTGCTTTGAATGTTGACTGTTCTCCCCTCTACCACAGAAAGTGGACCTACCCTGCTTTGAATGTTGACTGTTCTCCCCTCTACCACAGAAAGTGGCCCTACCCTGCTTTGAATGTTGACTGTTCTCCCCTCTACCACAGAAAGTGGACCTACCCTGCTTTGAATGTTGACTGTTCTCCCCTCTACCACGGAAAGTGGCCCTACCCTGCTTTGAATGTTGACTGTTCTCCCCTCTACCACAGAAAGTTGACCTACCCTGCTTTGAATGTTGACTGTTCTCCCCTCTACCACAGAAAGTGGACCTACCCTGCTTTGAATGTTGACTGTTCTCCCCTCTACCACAGAAAGTGGCCCTACCCTGCTTTGAATGTTGACTGTTCTCCCCTCTACCACAGAAAGTGGACCTACCCTGCTTTGAATGTTGACTGTTCTCCCCTCTACCACAGAAAGTGGACCTACCCTGCTTTGAATGTTGACTGTTCTCCCCTCTACCACGGAAAGTGGACCTACCCTACTTTGAATGTTGACTGTTCTCCCCTCTACCACAGAAAGTGGACCTACCCTGCTTTGAATGTTGACTGTTCTCCCCTCTACCACAGAAAGTGGACCTACCCTACTTTGAATGTTGAATGTTCTCCCCTCTACCACAGAAAGTGGCCCTACCCTGCTTTGAATGTTGACTGTTCTCCCCTCTACCACAGAAAGTGGCCCTACCCTGCTTTGAATGTTGACTGTTCTCCCCTCTACCACAGAAAGTGGCTCTACCCTGCCTTTCCTGTTTTCTTAGCCTCTTGCAGAGTGTTAAATGGTGATGTAATAGTAAAAGAGGGGGACCATGCAGAGAGATTGACGTTGGCACTTTCAACTGAACATTAAATGGCGTATCGTCTGTCACAGGAATCTCTTATCCATATGGAAACTTTTTTATGTCTTTTCATTCACCATCAAATACTTTTATTTATGCTGTCAAAATCCATATTAAACATGACACGTGTAGGTGTTATGTATCAGATGTTTCTATTACCCACATTGCCCAGTGGTTGTGGTCAATAAATACATATAATCAGTGAGTTAAAGTCCCCTGTAAATAATATGTGTGGAGGATATAGTATAATTGTTGTGTGGAACGTTAGTCCGTTAAATTGACAGGTACAGAAAGCATTCTCTCCTATTAGGCTCCAGAGAGCATGAGAAGAAAGATAAATGTTGGGGGGGGGGGGGGGTGTTTTCCCCTGTGCTCGGACTGATGGAGTGCTGATGGAAACTGATGGACACTGAAGGAGTGCTGATGGACACTGATGGAGTGCTGATGGACACTGATGGAGTGCTGATGGACACTGATGGAGTGCTGAGGGAGTGCTGATGGACACTGATGGACACTGATGGAGTGCTGATGGACACTGATGGACACTGATGGAGTGCTGATGGACTGCTGATGGACACTGATGGACACTGATGGAGTGCTGATGGACACTGATGGAGTGCTGATGGACACTGATGGAGTGCTGATGGATACTGATGGAGTGCTGATGGACACTGATGGAGTGCTGATGGACACTGATGGAGTGCTGATGGACACTGATGGACACTGATGGAGTGCTGATGGAGTGCTGATGGACACTGATGGAGTGCTGATGGACACTGATGGAGTGCTGATGGACACTGATGGACACTGATGGAGTGCTGATGGACACTGATGGAGTTCTGATGGACACTGAGGGAGTGCTGATGGACACTGATGGAGTGCTGATGGACACTGATGGAGTGCTGATGGACACTGATGGAGTGCTGATGGACACTGATGGACACTGATGGAGTGCTGATGGACACTGATGGAGTTCTGATGGACACTGAGGGAGTGCTGATGGACACTGATGGAGTGCTGATGGACACTGATGGAGTGCTGATGGACACTGATGGAGTGCTGATGGCCAGTGACAAAGACTGATACAATTGAAACTGTTGCAGGGATTCTTGGGAATAAACATATTGTATGCTAATAATACAGGCTTTCACATTCTGTTCTCTGGAGGATAGAAGTGGTTCAAATGGAAACTCTCTACTACTGAATCTGGCCTCATTCCTTCCGACCGCAGGAACAACCACAAAGCAGCTGCTAAGCGTGACCGTATTTTAAAGAGATGATCCCCAGGGAGGGAAGGATGGAGGCAGGGAAAGGGGGAGAGAGAGAGCCAGACGGGCTGCCATGGGTCAGAGGGGCGGAGGGGTGGAAGGGGCGACGGGTGTGGAGGGGTGACTGGGAGGGACTGTTTGTGATTTATTCTGTCAGGCTTCCCTCTTCCCTCACGGCCCCAGCCTCCATCTCACGGCCGCAGCCTCCACCTCACGGCACCAGCCTCCCCCTCAGCCTCCCCCTCACGGCACCAGCCTCCCCCTCAGCCTCCCCCTCGCGGCTCCAGCCTCCCCCTCAGCCTCCCCCTCGCGGCTCCAGCCTCCCCCTCAGCCTCCCCCTCACGGCACCAGCCTCCCCCTCGCGGCTCCAGCCTCCCCCTCGCGGCTCCAGCCTCCCCCTCGCGGCTCCAGCTTCCCCCTCGCGGCTCCAGCCTCCCCCTCGCGGCTCCAGCCTCCCCCTCACGGCCACAGCCTCCCCCTCAGCCTCCCCCTCACGGCACCAGCCTCCCCCTCACAGGCCCCACCCTGCCCCTCGCGGTCCCAGCCTCCCCCTCACGGGCCCCACCCTCCCCCTCGCGGTCCCAGCCTCCCCCTCACGGGCCCCACCCTCCCCCTCGCGGTCCCAGCCTCCCCCTCACGGCCACAGCCTCCCCCTCACGGGCTCCAGCCTACCCCTCACTGGCCCCACCCTCCCCCTCGCGGTCCCAGCCTCCCCCTCACGGGCCCCACCCTCCTCCTCGCGGCTCCAGCCTCCCCCTCACGGCTCCAGCCTCCCCCTCACAGGCCCCACCCTCCTCCTCGCGGCTCCACCCTCCCCCTCGCGGCTCCAGTCTCCCCCTCACGGCTCCAGCCTCCCCCTCACAGGCCCCACCCTCCTCCTCGCGGCTCCACCCTCCCCCTCGCGGCTCCAGTCTCCCCCTCACGGCTCCAGACTCCCCTTCGGCCCCAACCTCCCCTCTTCTTAAAACACTCAAACACACTCTGCACAGCCGCTCCGCTCCGCTCCCCTCATCCAGCCCTGCCAAAGAACTGGGGCTCCATGCTTCCTGCCTTTGAGAAACCAGAGACAGTGGTCTGTGGGTGTTGCTGTAATTTTCACTTTTTTGGAAGGCTTAGAATCTACAAAGATGCTGTGCTTGATTGTTCTAAGCCACAATTGGCTGAATCTTTTAGAAAATACTTATTTTTTCCCTCATGCTATCAGTTGTATGATGAAATCTGTTTAAAGAAAGACTTCTCCATGTCTGAAATGCAAACAAATAATGCACAGTGGTGTATTTTCCTACTCGTGATTCAACCAGGGCCAGTCAGTCTGGGTTTGCTGTATTTGGCATGTAATCATTCACCACTGGTGTATTTTCCTACTCGTGATTAATCTTAGACACATGGAAGGTAGGGTGAATACGGAGGGTATGGGGTAACACAAGACGGACAGCAGTGGAATTCAGGACTCTGGAGATGGGAAAAGGACCAATGAGCCCGGTAGACAGCTTGCGGGACTCTACCCGAAGGGGCAGATCCCGAGTGGAAAGCCATACTCTCTGCCCAATGCGGTAGCTGGGAGCTGGGGTCCGGCGACGGTCCGCTTGTCAACGTTACCTGGAGTTGGTCTTGAGAATAGCCGCCCTGGCTCTTCTCCAGGTACGTCGACAGCGGCGGACAAACATCTGGGCCGAGGGTACGCTGACCTCCTGCTCAGGGAAGAGTGGAGGCTGATACTCCATGGAGAATTTGAAAGGGGTAAGACCCGTGGCAAAACTGGGAAGGGTGTTCCGGGCATACTCCACCCAGACCAGTTGACGGCTCCAGGTAGTGGGGTTGGTTGAGGCACCTTAAGGCGGCTGGTCTCCGGAAGACATGCTGCACCATAAGCTGGGTCGTCTCCTTGGCAGAAGGTAGTTTGGGGAAAGGGATGAAATTGGGGGCCTTGGAGAACCGGTCGTCGACCGTCAGAATGACAGTGTTGCCATCAGATGGAGGGAGCCCAGTGACAAAGTCCAGAGATATATGAGACCAAGGACGATGAGGGACCGGTAGTGGCTGCAGGAGGCCAGAAGGAGCTTGCCATGGAAACTTGTTTTGAGCACACACAGTGCATGCAGTGACAAAGGCAGAGACATCAGGGACCATTGTGGGCCACCAGAAACGTTGTCGAAGGTGTATGACGGGACCCTGGATGACAGGTCAGCCTGGAGGAATGAGCCCATTCCAGGACTGGACTGGATTAGGGACAAACAGCCAGTTAGCCGGGTCCCCTTCAGGTCCAGGCTTGGAGCGTTGTGCCTCGCAGCCAAGGTTCTCAATACCCCAATCCACAGTGGCAGCAAGGCATGAGGTAGGGAGAATAAGGTAGGGAGAACGGTTTCAGAGGTCGAGGGTGTGGCAGAGGAACTGTATAGGTGGGAGAGGGCGTCAGGCTTTACATTCTTTGACCTAGGGCGGTAGGAAATGGTGATGTTAAATCTGGTGAACGGGAGGGCCCACCGGGCCTGCCTGGAGTTGAGGCGCTTGGCTGTACGGAGATATTCCAGGTTTTTATGGTCGGTCCAGACCAGGAATGGCTGTTCTGCTCCTTCCAGCCAGTGCCTCCACTCTTCCAACGCCATCTTCACCGCCAGGAGTTCTCGGTTGCCAACATCGTAGTTCCTTTCAGCAGGATTGAGACGATGGGACAGTAAGGCACAGGGATGAAGCTTCTGGTCCTGGGCAGATCGCTGGGACAGGATGGCCAGCACTCCAACATCCGAAGCATCCACTTCCACCACAAATTGACGCGAGGGGTCCGGATGGATGAGGATGGGTGCTGTTGTGAACCGACGCTTCAGGTCCACAAAGGCTTTGTCGACAACTGGAGACCACTTGAACGGTACCTTGGGTCAGTGCCGAGAGGGGGGCCGCCAGGGTGCTGTAGTCCTGAATGAAACGGCGGTAGAAGAAATCGTTGAAATCGTAGAAGAAATCAAGAAATCGTTGCAACTGCACCCTGGACGTAGGCTGTGGGCCAATCCACCACTATTTTCACCTTTCCAGGATCCATCTGAACATTGCCCTCAGCAATGACATATCCCAGAAAGGTGATTGTCGAGCGGTGGAACTCACACTTCTCGGCTTTCACGAACAGTTGGTTCTCCAGGAGGCGCTGAAGGACCTGACATGAAGAACATGTTCTTGTGCAGATCGGGTGAGAAAAACAAGATGTCGTCAAGGTACACGAACACAAACCGGTTTAACATGTCCTGAAGTACATCATTGACCAAAGCAATAGAAATGTCCACTGGCTGTGTTGAAAGCTGTCTTCCACTCATCCCCCGCGCGTATCCCAACCAGGTGGTAGACATTTCAAAGGTCCAACTTGGAAAATATGGTGGCCCCCTGGAGAGGTTCAAACGCTGAGGAGAGGAGAGGTAGGGGGGGGTAACATGGCACAGTCATAAGGACGGTGCGGGGGAAGGGAAGTAGCACGTGCCTTACTGAAGACCCCCAGGAGGTCGTTGTTGACATACACTCAATTAGTATTTGGTAGCATTGCCTTTAAATTGTTTAACTTGGGTCAAACGTTTTGGGTAGCCTTCCACAAGCTTCCCACAATAAGTTGGGTGAATTTTCGCCCATTCCACCTGACAGAGCTGGTGTAACTGAGTCAGGTTTGTAGTCCTACTTGCTCGCATACGCTTTTTCAGTTCTGCCCACAAATTTTCTATAGGATTGAGGTCAGAGCTTTGTGATGGCCACTCCAATACCTTGACTTTGTTGTATGCTTGGGGTCATTGTTCATTTGGAAGACCCATTTGCGACCAAGCTTTAACTTCCTGACTGATGTCTTGAGATGTTCTTTCAATATAACCACATAATTTTCCTCCATCATGATGCCATCTATTTTGTGAAGTTCACCAGTCCCTCCTGCAACAAAGCACGCCCACAACATGATGCTGCCACCCCCGTGCTTCACGGTTGGGATGGTGTTCTTCGGCTTGCAAACATCCCCCTTTTTCCTCCAAAAATAACGATGGTCATTATGGCCAAACAGTTCTATTTTTGTTTCATCAGACCAGAGGACATTTCTCAAAAAAGTACGATCTTTGTCCCTATGTGCAGTTGCAAACCGTAGTCTGGCTTTTTTATGGCGGTTTTGGAGCAGTGACTTCTTCCTTGCTGAGCTGCCTTTCAGGTTATGTCGATATAGGACTCGTTTTACTGTGGATATAGATACTTTTGTACCCGTTTCCTCCAGCATCTTCACAAGGTCCTTTGCTGTTGTTCTGGGATTGATTTGCACTTTTCGCACCAAAGTACGTTCATCTCTAGGACACAGAACGCGTCTCCTTCCTGAGCGGTATGATGGCTGCATGGTCCCATGGTGTTTATACTTGCGTACTATTGTTTGTACAGATGAATGTGGTATCTTCAGGCGTTTGAAAATTGCTTCCAAGGATGAACCAGACTTGTGGAGGTCCACAATTTTTTTTCTGAGGTCTTGGCTGATTTCTTTTGATTTTCCCATGATGTCAAGCAGAGGCACTGAGTTTGAAGGTAGGCCTTGAAATACATCCACAGGTACACCTCCAATTGATTTAAATTATGTCAATTAGCCTATCAGAAGCTTCTAAAGCCATGACATCATTTTCTGGAATTTTCCAAGCTGTTTAAAGGCACAGTCAACTTAGTGTATGTTAACTTCTGACCCTCCTGGAATTGTGATACAGTGACTAATAAGTGAAATAATCTGTCTGTAAACAATTGTTGTAAAAAGTACTTGTGTCATGCTCAAAGTAGATGTCCTAACCGACTTGCCAAAACTATAGTTTGTTAACAAGAAATTTGTGGAGTGGTTGAAAAATGAGTTTTAATGACTCCAACCAATGACTCCAACCAAAGTGTATGTAAACTTCCGACTTCAACTGTACAAGTCTACAACTTCAGTGATTTTTGCAAATCGTTCCAGTCATTGGCAGCAGAGAACTGGAAGGAAAGGTGGCCAAAGTAGGTGTTGGCTTTGGGGATGACCAGTGAGATATACCTGCTGGAGCGCGTGCTACGGGTGGGTGTTGTTATGGTGACCAGTGAGCTGAGATAAGGCGGAGGATTTAAAATAAGCTAGCACTGAGAGACCAGTGAGCTGAGATAAGGCGGAGGATTTAAAATAAGCGAGCACTGAGAAAGAAAACCCCGGCAGGCACCAGGATTCCCCGAATATTGCTCCGGAGGAGGTAAGCGAGGTTCTCGGGGAGTCGGGATAGGCTGTACAAACTCACCACAGAGAGGGAAAAAATTACTGGGTGATTGGGGTTTTTCCAGAGGTGGCAGAGAGTCTGAGCTAACTCCCTGATTTGCTCCATAATAGCCTTTAACACATGGTCGTGGCGTTCCGTCAAGGACCTGAGCCATTCCAAAAGGCCCTGTACCAACTCCTCGTGTCTCCTAATGGTGGCTCCCTGCAGGGAGACAACGTGGCGGAGCTGGTCCAAGTCTGCTGGGTCTGTCATGGCCAGTTCGTACTATCATGACACAAGGTGAGACCCAGATGCAGACACAGGAGGCAGATGGTTGGAGTCTTACAATGTTTATTAATCCAAAAGGAGTAGGCAAGAGAATGGTCGTGGACAGGCAAAAAGGTCCAAACCAGATCAGAGTCCAGGAGGTACAGAGTGGTAGACAGGCTAGTGGTCAAGGCAGGCAGAATGGTCAGGCAGGCGGGTACAGAGTCCAGAAACAGGCAAGGGTCAAAACCGGAAGGACTAGGAAAAAGCGAATAGCAAAGGCAGGAGTACTGGAAAAACCATTGGTTTACTTGGAACATACAAGACGAACTGGCACAGAGAGACAGGAAACACAGGGATAAATACACTGGGGAAAATAAGTGACACCTGGAGGGGGTGGAGACAACAACGAGGACAGGTCAAACTGATCAGGGTGTGACAGTATCATTTACCAGTGGTGTATTTTCCTACTCGTGATTCAACCAGGCCCAGTCAGACTGAGTTTGCTGTATTTAGCATGTTATCATTCACCAGTGGTGTATAAAATACCTAATTGTCATACTTGAGTAGAAATAAAGATAGATAGAAAATGACTCAAGTGAAATTCACCCAATAAAATACTACTTGTTGTTGTTTTATTATTTTAGGGATAACCAGGGGCTCCAACACTAAGTCCACCAGATCAGAGGCAGTACGGATGACCAGGGAATAAATCAATACAAATCTGTCCTGCTAAGCATTTAAAATGGAACGAGTACTTTTGGGTGTCAGGGAAATCTTTTATTTAGGAATGTAGTAAAGTAAAAGTTGTCAAAAATATAAATAGTAAAGTACAGATACCCCAAATAAACTACTGAAGTAAGTCGCTCTGGATATGAGAGTCTGCTAAATGACTAAAACGTAAATGTAGTATTTTTATTTCATGTTACTTTACACCACTGCCGTTTACGGTCTTGTCATTTCGATCATGAATGTCTGAATTGTAGAGCAATCATCTGGGAAAGTTTTAAGGGTTTGCTGAGTGAAAGTATTTAGCAGAGGGGGGACAAAGAGAGAGGGAGAGAGGGAGAGAGGGGGATAGAGAGAGGGGGGTAGAGGGGGATAGAGAGAGAGGGGGGGATCGAGAAAGAGAGAGAGAGAGGGGGCAGTGGAGGGGGAGAGAGAGCGGGGTAGAGGTGGGGAGAGAGAGAGATAGATAGAGAGAGGGAGAGAGGGAGAGAGGGGGATAGAGAGAGGGGGGTAGAGGGGGATAGAGAGAGAGGGGGGGATCGAGAAAGAGAGAGAGAGAGGGGGCAGTGGAGGGGGAGAGAGAGCGGGGTAGAGGTGGGGAGAGAGAGAGATAGATAGGAGAGAGAGAGAGAGAGAGAGGTGGGTCACGATCAGATGAGCTCCTGCATTTTTCAGCATTTTCTTTAAAAAAGATAAATTTAGAGTTAGATAAACTTGGATTTTTTGTCAGGAACCCATACAGGATGCTACCCTCTACAACATAACCTTCACTTCAAATCAAAACTCAAAACCTACAACCTGATTTTGGACGGATTTACGGAATCACCTGGAAGGTTCACATCTACCAAGGATTAATTATTATATTCAGCAAATCCTCTGGAAAACAACAGAAACCTGAGAACACCACCCAACCTGGAACTGAGTGAGTAATGTTTAGTCTGAAACTATATTTGATTTCCAAAAGCCAAGAAGAAAAATACATGACACTACTTTATAAGGACTGAATAGTAATATAATTCTGCCAAGCTTGATACAGCTTCAACTAGCACTTAAGTGTCAAGTGAGAGGTGTCAAAGCCCATTAGCCCAACAATGGCAGGAGAGTCGAATAGTCTACCCCAACCAAATGGAGAGGCCTTAGAAGCTCCCTCCTGCTGTTCAGAGGTAATTAAAATACAGTACCCTGTGCATGTAAAAAATGACAAGACAAGAAAAGATCACAAAATGAAGCTCCTTATGGAAAATCAAGAGACACTTTTTGCTGACTATTACAAAAATGGGAACATCAGCAACCTTATCTTCCACACAAACCATCCCCTGGCATGGCACAGTGCTATATTAGCACACTACCCCTCTGTTAAGAGAGGGGGGGTTAACGAGGGGTGGAAACTCAGGATTCTTGACAATGAGGACGAGGAGTCAGCTAATATAAATCTCTATAAGTCTGGAACAGTATTGGTACAGGGCAACCACAAACAGTTTCAGCTGGACTTTCACCTAATCAAAGAATTAGCCCAGCACGAGAAGCTCTCCCTTGATAAAGATACCCCCACCCCAAGTGGGTCAGACCAAACCTCTTCACCATATAACCCCACAGACGAGCAACCCTCAGCAGACAGTCAACCTCCCAGTACAGAGTACTTCTCCCTCATTGAAATGAAGGATAAATTCACCCAGCTGGAGGTAAGGCAGGTGGAGCTGGAACAGCAGGTGATCACACTCCAGTCAGCACAGACCCAGACAACAGTCCAGCACAACAACACCCCCTTAACCAGACCTGGAGAGCTGGAGGTGGAGAAAGACATATCTGCACTATGGACAGTGGTGAGACAACATCAACAGGAGAAAGAGCAGGAGCAGGAGAAGAACAGAGCACTAGAGGAGAGGATCAGACTACAGGAGGAGAGGGAGAGGGGGATGGAGGAGAGGATCAGACTACAGGAGGAGAGGGAGAAGGGGATGGAGGAGAGGATCAGACTACAGGAGGAGAGGGAGAAGGGGATGGAGGAGAGGATCAGACTGCTGGAGGAGAGGTTGAGGGGGATGGCATGTGACAGAGAACAACCCACTAGGGAGGTGGCCATCCCCACAGAGACGCCAGCAGAACAGCCCACCTCAGCACCCGACAAAAGTCTCGACACCACAGCAGAACAGTCCACACCAGACCCTGACCATAGAAACGACATCACAACAGAACAGACAAAAGAAAAACCCCAAGCCCAGCAGCTCTCACCCCCTCTGAGCACCCCCCCTGTCAGCCACCCTGATAGCCCTCCTGACAACCCCCCCACACCCACTGAGGACAAACACAAGACACAGATTGTCCTTCTTATGGACTCAAATGGGAAATATATAGAAGAAAAAAAACTTTTTCCCAAACACAGTGTGTCTAAACTCTGGTGTCCAAACACCCAGCGCGCCCTAGACCTTCTGTCTGAGGACAAACTAGGCTCACCTAGCCACATAATAATACACACAGGCACAAACGACCTGAGAGCACAGCAGGAAAGGGTGGCCACAGCACTGAAGGGAGTGATTGAAAAAGCTTCTTCTACTTTCCCCAACGCACAAGTGGTCATCTCCACCCTGCTACCACGAAAAGACTTCCACCCTGCTACAATACAGCGGGTAAACGCAAGCATTTCCCGTGACTGTGCCTCAAAACCAAATGTTTTCCTGGCCCACCACTCCACCCTGGACTTGAACAGCCTCTATGACCAGGTCCACCTCTACAAGGCAGCAGTGCCCACCTTTGCCCGGACTCTAAAGGACATCGCTCTCAAACGAAGCCCCAACACTTCACACAGGAGCAACAGATCAATAGACACCCCACCCAGACCAGCGAGACACCCTCCAAGACCTCCAGGACCCCCCCCTGGACCTACACACCCCCCCCACATCAACCATGCCCACACCCAATTTAGGCCCCCTCAGATCAGACCCATGCCACTCCTGCCCACCCCATGCACCCCACCCCCGCAAAGAGGGCATCAACATGGAAGTCACACATACGCCCAGGTAGTGAGCGGGCAAACAGGCCCAACCCCCACTCTTACACTCGCCCAAGCCAACGGCATGTACCAGATGCTCAGCAGGCTCTGCTCACACTTACTGGCCTGAGGCCAAACCCCGACCAACAACATTGGACACTTTATGGAACAAAAAGCCTTCACTATATCATCCTGGAATATCCAAGGTCTGAGGTCATCTGCCTTTGGCCTAAAGAGCAGGAACCCGGACTTCACCAAAGAAATCGGTAATGCAGACATTGTCATCCTGCAAGAAACATGGTATAGAGGAGACGGACCCACTGGTTGCCCTCTAGGTTACAGAGAGCTGGTAGTCCCATCCACCAAACTACCAGGTGTGAAACAGGGAAGGGACTCAGGGGGAATGCTAATTTGGTATAGAGCAGACCTAACTCACTCCATTAAATTAATCAAAACAGGAACATTTTACATTTGGCTAGAAATTCAAAAGGAAATTATCTTAACAGAGAAAAATGTCCTCCTGTGTGCTACCTATATCCCCCCACTAGAATCCCCATACTTTAATGAAGACAGCTTCTCCATCCTGGAGGGGGAAATCAATCATTTCCAGGCCCAGGGACATGTATTAGTCTGTGGCGACCTAAATGCCAGAACTGGACAGGAACCTGACACCCTCAGCACACAGGGGGACAAACACCTACCTGGAGGTGACAGCATTCCCTCCCCCATATGCCCACCTAGGCACAACTATGACAACATAACCAACAAAAACGGGTCACAACTCCTGCAGCTCTGTCGCACGCTGGGTATGTACATAGTCAATGGTAGGCTTCGAGGGGACTCCTATGGTAGGTACACCTATAGCTCATCTCTTGGCAGTAGCACTGTAGACTACTTTATCACTGACCTCAACCCAGAGTCTCTCAGAGCGTTCACAGTCAGCCCACTGACACCCCTATCAGACCACAGCAAAATCACAGTCTACTTGAACAGAGCAATACTCAATCATGAGGCATCAAAGCCAAAGGAACTGAGTAACATTAAGAAATGCTATAGATGGAAGGAATGCAGTTTGGAAACCTACCAAAAAACAATTAGGCAACAGCAAATTCAATCCCTTTTAGACAACTTCCTGGGTAAAACGTTCCACTGCAATAGTGAAGATGTAAACTTGGCAGTAGAAAATCTTAACAGTATTTTTGACCTCTCAGCTTCCCTATCAAATCTAAAAATCTCAAATAGAAAACCGAAGAAAATGAACAACAATGACAAATGGTTTGATAAAGAATGCAAAAATCTAAGAAATAAATTGAGAAACCTGTCCAACCAAAAACATAGAGACCCGGAAAACCTGAGTCTACGCCTTCACTATGGTGAATCACTAAAACAATACAGAAATACACTACGGAAAAAGAAGGAACAGCACGTCAGAAATCAGCTCAATGTAATTGAAGAATCCATAGACTCTAACCAATTCTGGGAAAATTGGAAAACACTAAACAAACAACAACACGAAGAATTATCTATCCAAAATGGAGATGTATGGGTAAACCACTTCTCCAATCTTTTTGGCTCTATAACAAATAATAAAGAGCAAAAACATATACATGATCAAATACAAATCCTAGAATCAACTATTAAAGACTACCAGAACCCACTGGATTCTCCAATTACCTTGAATGAGTTACAGGACAAAATAAAAACCCTCCAACCCAAAAAGGCCTGTGGTGTTGATGGTATCCTTAATGAAATGATCAAATATACAGACAACAAATTCCAATTGGCTATATTAAAACTCTTTAACATCGTCCTTAGCTCTGGCATCTTCCCCAATATTTGGAACCAAGGACTGATCACCCCAATCCACAAAAGTGGAGACAAATTTGACCCCAATAACTACCGTGGAATATGCGTCAACAGTAACCTTGGGAAAATACTCTGCATTATCATTAACAGCAGACTCGTACATTTCCTCAATGAAAACAATGTACTGAGCAAATGTCAAATTGGCTTTTTACCAAATTACCGTACAACAGACCATGTATTCACCCTACACACCCTAATTGACAACCAAACAAACCAAAACAAAGGCAAAGTCTTCTCATGCTTTGTTGATTTCAAAAAAGCCTTCGACTCAATTTGGCATGAGGGTCTGCTATACAAATTGATGGAAAGTGGTGTTGGGGGTAAAACATACGACATTATAAAATCCATGTACACAAACAACAAGTGTGCGGTTAAAATTGGCAAAAGACACACACATTTCTTCTTACAGGGTCGTGGGGTGAGACAGGGATGCAGCTTAAGCCCCACCCTCTTCAACATATATATCAATGAATTGGCGCGAGCATTAGAACAGTCTGCAGCACCCGGTCTCACCCTACTAGAATCCGAAGTCAAATGTCTACTGTTTGCTGATGATCTGGTGCTTCTGTCACCAACCAAGGAGGGCCTACAACAGCACCTAGATCTTCTGCACAGATTCTGTCAGACCTGGGCCCTGACAGTAAATCTCAGTAAGACCAAAATAATGGTGTTCCAAAAAAGGTCCAGTCGCCAGGACCACAAATTCCATCTAGACACCGTTGCCCTAGAGCACACAAAAAACTATACATACCTCAGCCTAAACATCAGCACCACAGGTAGCTTCCACAGAGCTGTGAACGATCTGAGAGACAAGGCAAGAAGGGCATTCTATGCCATCAAAAGGAACATAAATTTCAACATACCAATTAGGATCTGGCTAAAAATACTTGAATCAGTCATAGAGCCCATTGCCCTTTATGGTTGTGAGGTCTGGGGTCCGCTCACCAACCAAGATTTCACAAAATGGGACAAACACCAAATTGAGACTCTGCATGCAGAATTCTGCAAAAATATCCTCCGTGTACAACGTAGAACACCAAATAATGCATGCAGAGCAGAATTAGGCCGATACCCACTAATTATCAAAATCCAGAAAAGAGCCGTTAAATTCTACAACCACCTAAAAGGAAGCGATTCCCAAACCTTCCATAACAAAGCCATCACCTACAGAGAGATGAACCTGGAGAAGAGTCCCCTAAGCAAGCTGGTCCTAGGGCTCTGTTCACAAACACAAACACACCCCACAGAGCCCCAGGACAACAGCACAATTAGACCCAACCAAATCATGAGAAAACAAAAAGATAATTACTTGACACATTGGAAAGAATTAACAAAAAAACAGAGCAAACTAGAATGCTATTTGGCCCTAAACAGAGAGTACACAGTGGCAGAATACCTGACCACTGTGACTGACCCAAACTTAAGGAAAGCTTTGACTATGTACAGACTCAGTGAGCATAGCCTTGCTATTGAGAAAGGCCGCCGTAGGCAGACATGGCTCTCAAGAGAAGACAGGCTATGTGCTCACTGCCCACAAAATGAGGTGGAAACTGAGCTGCACTTCCTAACCTCCTGCCCAATGTATGACCATATTAGAGAGACATATTTCCCTCAGATTACACAGATCCACAAAGAATTTGAAAACAAATCCAATTTTGATAAACTCCCATATCTACTGGGTGAAATTCCACAGTGTGCCATCACAGCAGCAAGATTTGTGACCTGTTGCCACAAGAAAAGGGCAACCAGTGAAGAACAAACACCATTGTAAATACAACCCATATTTATGCTTATTTATTTTAACTTGTGTGCTTTAACCATTTGTACATTGTTACAACACTGTATATATATAATATGACATTTGTAATGTCTTTCTTGTTTTGAAACTTCTGTATGTGTAATGTTTACTGTTAATTTGTATTGTTTATTTCACTTTTGTGTATTATCTACCTCACTTGCTTTGGCAATGTTAACACATGTTTCCCATGCCAATAAAGCCCCTTGAATTGAATTGAATTGAATTGATAGAGAGGGGGGGCTAGAGGGGGTAGAGAGAGAGAGACGGGTGTAGAGGGGGATAGAGAGAGAGAGATAGAGAGGGGGGGTAGAGGGGGATAGAGAGAGGGGGGTAGAGAGGGATAGAGAGAGAGGGGGGGCTAGAGGGGGTAGAGAGAGCGAGACGGGTGTAGAGGGGGATAGAGAGAGAGAGATAGAGAGGGGGGGTAGAGGGGGATAGAGAGAGGGGGGGTAGAGAGGGATAGAGAGAGAGGGGGGGGTAGAGGGGGATAGAGAGAGAGAGAGAGAGAGAGAGAGAGAGAGAGAGAGGGGGATACAGAGAGAGAGAGAGGGGATCGAGAGAGAGAGAGAGGGGGGGGCGGTGGAGGGGAATAGAGAGGGGGGTAGAGGTGGGTAGAGAGAGAGGGGGGGGTTGAGAGAGAGAGGGGGAGGTAGAGGGAGATAGAGAGGGGGGGGTAGAGGGGGTAGAGAGAGAGGGGGGGGTAGAGGGGGATAGAGAGAGAGAGGGGGTAGAGGGGGATAGAGAGAGAGAGGGGGTAGAGGGGGATAGAGAGAGAGAGGGGGGAGGTAGAGGGGGATACAGAGAGAGAGAGAGGGGGGATCGAGAGAGAGCGAGAGAGAGAGAGAGAGGGGGCGGTGCAGGGGCATTGAGAGGGGGTAAAGGTGGGTAGAGAGAGAGCGATAGAAAGGGGGGGTAGAGAGAGGGGGTAGAGGGGGGTAGAGAGAGAGGGGGAGAGAGGGGGGTGGTAGAGGGGATACAGAGAGAGAGAGAGGGATGAGGTAGAGGGGGATACAGAGAGAGAGAGAGGGGGGATCGAGAGAGAGGGTGGATCGAGAGCGAGAGAGAGAGAGAGAAGGGGCAGTGGAAGGGGATAGAGAGGGGGGTAGAGGTGGGTAGAGAGAGAGCGATAGAAATGGGGGGTAAAGAGAGGGGGTAGAGGGGGGTAGAGAGAGAGCGATAGAAATGGGGGGTAAAGAGAGGGGGTAGAGGGGGGTAGAGAGAGAGGGGGAGGTAGAGGGGGATAGAGAGAGGGAGAGGGGGGTAGAGAGAGAGAGAGAGGGGCGGTGGAGGGGCATAGAGAGGGGGGTAGAGGTGGGTAGAGAGAGAGTGATAGAAAGGGGGGGCAGAGGGGGGTAGAGAGAGAGAGAGGGGGATCGAGAGAGAGAGGGAGGAGGTAGAGGGGGATACAGAGAGAGAGAGGGGGATCGAGAGAGAGGGTAGAGGGGGATAGAGAGAGAGAGGGGGGGGTAGAGGGGGATAGATAGAGGGGGGGTAGAGGGAGAGAGAGAGAGAGAGAGAGAGAGAGAGAGAGAGAGAGAGAGAGAGAGAGAGAGAGAGAGAGAGAGAGAGAGAGAGGAGAGAGAGAGAGAGAGAGAGAAGAGAGAGAGAGAGAGAGAAAGGAGAGAGAGAGAGAGAGAGAGAGAGAAAGGAGAGAGAGAGAGAAAGGAGAGAGAGAGAGAGAGAGACAGAGACAGAGAGAGAGAGAGAATAAATAAATGAGAGGACCAGCTGTGTTTATATTAGATGTCTGACTGATTTAATGGGAAGATTATGGGAAAGTGATTACCCTATTACCCTGAGCTAAGCAGAACTCTCCTTTCGTGTCTATTGTCAATGGGAATCATTATAGGGAAATACTATACTATTGTTTGTATATTGTATATACATCAGAATACAAAAGTGCATATTTGCGACAGTAATACACTGGTGGCATAGCTACAGAGTCTCATAAAAGAGCTTCAAAGTTACAGGGCCAAGAAGTGGCCACATTAAATACCCGCCTGCCAGCCAGCCTGCCAGCCACCAATCTCCTGTATTTTATTGGGTGCCACAATGCAAACCACGGCTGTTCTAAACATGCTGTTGTTAACAACAGAAAGGTTCTGGAGGACTTGTCTCCTCTGTCCATGTGATCGTTTATGCATTAACTCTGACGTGGCCTCAGCCGGTATCACTGTATCCTTTCACAGAGTTGGAATGGAACCCTATATGGAATGGAACCCTATATGGAATGGAACCCTATATGGAATGGAATTGAACCCTAAATGGAATGGAACCCTATATGGAATGGAACCCTATATGGAATGGAACCCTATATGGAATGGAACCGTATATGGAATGGAACCGTATATGGAATGGAGCCCTATATGGAATGGAACCCTATATGGAATGGAACCCTATATGGAATGGAACCCTATATGGAATGGAATGGAACCCTATATGGAATTGAACCCTATATGGAATGGAACCCTATATGGAATGGAACCGTATATGGAATTGAGCCCTATATGGAATGGAACCCTATATGGAATGGAACCCTATATGGAATGGAATGGAACCCTATATGGAATGGAACCCTATATGGAATGGAATGGAACCCTATATGGAATGGAACCTGTATGGAATTGAACCCTATATGGAATGGAACCCTATATGGAATGGAACCCTATATGGAATGGAATGGAACCCTATATGGAATGGAACCCTATATGGAATTGAGCCCTATATGGAATGGAATGGAACCCTATATGGAATGGAACCCTATATGGAATGGAATGGAACCCTATATGGAATTGAGCCCTATATGGAATGGAATGGAACCCTATATGGAATGGAACCCTATATGGAATGGAACCCTATATGGAATTGAGCCGTATATGGAATGGAATGGAACCCTATAAGGGAATGGAATGGAACCCTATATGGAATGGAACCCTATATGGAATGGAATGGAACCCTATATGGAATGGAATGGAACCCTATATGGAATGGAACCCTATATGGAATGGAACCCTATATGGAATGGAACCCTATATGGAATGGAATGGAACCCTATATGGAATTGAACCCTATATGGAATGGAACCCTATATGGAATGGAACCGTATATGGAATTGAGCCCTATATGGAATGGAACCCTATATGGAATGGAACCCTATATGGAATGGAATGGAACCCTATATGGAATGGAATGGAACCCTATATGGAATGGAACCCTATATGGAATGGAACCCTATATGGAATGGAATGGAACCCTATATGGAATGGAACCCTATGTGGAATGGAACCCTATATGGAATGGAATGGAACCCTATATGGAATGGAACCCTATATGGAATGGAACCCTATATGGAATGGAATGGAGTCCTATATGGAATGGAACACTATATGGAATGGAATGGAACCCTATATGGAATGGAACCCTATATGGAATGGAATGGAACCCTATATGGAATGGAACCCTATATGGAATGGAACCCTATATGGAATGGAATGGAACCCTATATGGAATGGAACCCTATATGGAATGGAACCCTATATGGAATGGAATGGAACCCTATATGGAATGGAACCCTATATGGAATTGAGCCCTATATGGAATGGAATGGAACCCTATATGGAATGGAACCCTATATGGAATGGAATGGAACCCTATATGGAATTGAGCCCTATATGGAATGGAATGGAACCCTATATGGAATGGAACCCTATATGGAATGGAACCCTATATGGAATTGAGCCGTATATGGAATGGAATGGAACCCTATAAGGGAATGGAATGGAACCCTATATGGAATGGAACCCTATATGGAATGGAATGGAACCCTATATGGAATGGAATGGAACCCTATATGGAATGGAACCCTATATGGAATGGAACCCTATATGGAATGGAATGGAACCCTATATGGAATGGAACCCTATGTGGAATGGAACCCTATATGGAATGGAATGGAACCCTATATGGAATGGAACCCTGTATGGAATGGAACCCTATATGGAATGGAATGGAGTCCTATATGGAATGGAACACTATATGGAATGGAATGGAACCCTATATGGAATGGAACCCTATATGGAATGGAATGGAACCCTATATGGAATGGAACCCTATATGGAATGGAACCCTATATGGAATGGAATGGAACCCTATATGGAATGGAACACTATATGGAATGGAATGGAACCCTATATGAAATGGAACTCTATATGGAATGGAATGGAACCCTATATGGAATGGAACCCTATATGGAATGGAACCCTATATGGAATGGAATGGAACCCTATATGGAATTGAATGGAACCCTAAATGGAATGGAACTCTATATGGAATGGAACCCTATATGGAATGGAACCCTATATGGAATGGAATGGAACCCTATGTGGAATGGAACCCTATATGTCATTGAATGGAACCCTGAATGGAATGGAACCCTATATGGAATGGAATAGAACCCTATATGGAATGGAACCCTATATGGAATGGAACCCTATATGGAATGGAATGGAACCCTATATGGAATGGAACACTATATGGAATGGAACCCTATATGAAATGGAACTCTATATGGAATGGAATGGAACCCTATATGGAATGGAACCCTATATGGAATGGAATGGAACCCTATATGGAATTGAGCCCTATATGGAATGGAATGGAACCCTATATGGAATGGAACCCTATATGGAATGGAACCCTATATGGAATTGAGCCGTATATGGAATGGAATGGAACCCTATAAGGGAATGGAATGGAACCCTATATGGAATGGAACCCTATATGGAATGGAATGGAACCCTATATGGAATGGAATGGAACCCTATATGGAATGGAACCCTATATGGAATGGAACCCTATATGGAATGGAATGGAACCCTATATGGAATGGAACCCTATGTGGAATGGAACCCTATATGGAATGGAATGGAACCCTATATGGAATGGAACCCTATATGGAATGGAACCCTATATGGAATGGAATGGAGTCCTATATGGAATGGAACACTATATGGAATGGAATGGAACCCTATATGGAATGGAACCCTATATGGAATGGAATGGAACCCTATATGGAATGGAACCCTATATGGAATGGAACCCTATATGGAATGGAATGGAACCCTATATGGAATGGAACACTATATGGAATGGAATGGAACCCTATATGAAATGGAACTCTATATGGAATGGAATGGAACCCTATATGGAATGGAACCCTATATGAAATGGAACCCTATATGGAATGGAATGGAACCCTATATGGAATTGAATGGAACCCTAAATGGAATGGAACTCTATATGGAATGGAACCCTATATGGAATGGAACCCTATATGGAATGGAATGGAACCCTATATGTCATTGAATGGAACCCTGAATGGAATGGAACCCTATATGGAATGGAATAGAACCCTATATGGAATGGAACCCTGTATGGAATGGAATGGAACCCTATATGGAATGAAATGGAACCCTATATGGAATGGAACCCTGTGTGGAATGGAATGGAACCCTATATGGAATGGAACCCTGTATGGAATGGAATGGAACCCTATATGGAATGGAACCCTGTATGGAATGGAATGGAACCCTATATGGAATGGAACCCTGTATGGAATGGAATGGAACCCTATATGGAATGGAACCCTGTATGGAATGGAACCCTGTATGGAATGGAATGGAACCCTATATGGAATGGAACCCTATATGTAATTGAATGGAACCCTGAATGGAATGGAACCCTATATGGAATAGAACCCTATATGGAATGGAATGGAACCCTATATGGAATGGAACCCTGTATGGAATGGAATGGAACCCTGTATGGAATGGAATGGAACCCTATATGGAATGGAACCCTATATGGAATGGAACCCTGTGTCTTTTGTTGTATAATAGTAGTATAAATTTAAACACCACAAGAGCAACCGTTTGTATCATCATTTTATTTTTCAAAAATATCTTGATTGGACGGGCTATCATGATCAGTCAACAGCAAAAACAGCAAAACATTTCCCATCAAATACAGTCTTGTATCTTAGTGCTCATGTTTTCTTTGAATACATACAAATGCAAACCTGCATACATTTTCAAAATGTAATTTACATATTATTTTGGTTTCCGTGGGTACATAAAGGAATACTACATGTTTGCTCTTCAAAAATGTGAGAATACACGTCCATATTATTTTAATTTTCAACTTTATTAAGTGTTATCTAGGGGAACATGTCGAATTTTCACTTGGCCATGCATTGACGTCAGTGGGAGACTAAGAGCTCTTTTCAATACGTATAGCGGAGGTTCAGCGTTACATCGGGATTGAAATTTAAAGGTAATGTTCCTGCGTTAGTGGATACTGAATTCACGGTAAACGCTGTGTTATGTCGGCTCAATCTGGATTTTACCTTTACATTTCTATTGCGCAATCTGTAACGTTTCAGAGATCTGTAACGCTTCAGAGATCTGTAACGCTTCAGAGATCTGTAACCCTTCAGAGATCTGTAACCCTTCGGCGATCTGTAACCCTTCAGAGATCTGTAACCCTTCAGAGATCTGTAACCCTTCGGCGATCTGTAACCCTTCGGCGATCTGTAACCCTTCGGCGATCTGTAACCCTTCAGAGATCTGTAACCCTTCGGCGATCTGTAACCCTTCGGCGATCTGTAACCCTTCGGCGATCTGTAACCCTTCGGCGATCTGTAACCCTTCAGAGATCTGTAACCCTTCAGAGATCTGTAACCCTTCAGAGATCTGTAACCCTTCAGAGATCTGTAACGCTTCGGCGATCTGTAACGCTTCGGCGATCTGTAACCCTTCAGAGATCTGTAACCCTTCAGAGATCTGTAACCCTTCAGAGATCTGTAACCCTTCAGAGATCTGTAACCCTTCGGCGATCTGTAACCCTTCAGAGATCTGTAACCCTTCAGCGATCTGTAACCCTTCAGCGATCTGTAACCCTTCAGAGATCTGTAACCCTTCAGAGATCTGTAACCCTTCAGAGATCGGTAACCCTTCAGAGATCTGTAACCCTTCAGCGATCTGTAACCCTTCAGCGATCTGTAACCCTTCAGAGATCTGTAACCCTTCAGAGATCTGTAACCCTTCAGCAATCTGTAACCCTTCAGCAATCTGTAACCCTTCAGAGATCCGGACAGAATTAGAGCCCTTAGGTGAACATTGCAGAAGTGGAGGTTCAACTCTTAAAGTTGGTGTTATCATTGTTCTTCTGTCTTCTTCAATTTTGTAGAACCAGCATAAAAAGGTCAAAGGTACAGGAAGATATTTACTAGAGTCACTTCTCCACTAAACAATTCATTACGGGACAGAAATACAATTCTGTAGCTGTTGACCGTTTTGATTAGGGAGGAAGAAGAGGAGGAAGAGGAGGAGGAGGACAGAAGAAAAGAAAGAAGAAGAATTGAATTCCTCTTCCGTAATCTGTCATCATCCGACCCTAATAAATTCCCCTCAAGTTTGAGAGCCAGAATATTTTTGTCAGTTTCTTTTCTTTGTGCAATCAATGCTGTGTGTCTGACAGATCTTACTTCATAGTCTCTGGGTAACGTCCCCAGTCCAGTCAGACCAGCACATATCAACATATTTTTTCAGAGGAAGGGATGACTGACTGTCAGAGGATGGAGAAGAGACAAGACTCAGGAGGGATGAGAGTCCTGTCACTGGAAAGTCTGGCAGATACTGACACGGTCACACACTCCTGTCACTGGGAGTTGAAGGTTTGGCAGAGTGCCACACATAGAAATAGAATTACTAGAACAGACATTCTCAAATGGATATTCCCATTACTAGAACGGACATTCCCATTACTAGAACGGACATTCCCATTACTAGAATGGACATTCCCATTACTAAAATGGATATTCCCATTACTAGAACGGACATTCCCATTACTAAAATGGATATTCCCATTACTAGAACGGACATTCCCATTACTAGAACGGACATTCCCATTACTAGAACGGACATTCCCATTACTAGAATGGACATTCCCATTACTAAAACGGACATTCCCATTACTAGAACGGACATTCCCATTACTAGAACGGACATTCCCATTACTAGAATGGACATTCCCATTACTGGAATGGACATTCCCATTAGTAGAATGGACATTCCCATTAGTAGAATGGACATTCCCATTAGTAGAATG
>NC_092094.1:4552358-4554858 GCF_045679555.1 Salvelinus alpinus
CCGCTCCACGTTATTCTCCTTCGGTAGCATACGGAGTGGGAGGTTCTGGTTGGAGATATAGATGAATCCAGGGTCGTTCCTTTTGTTGGAATAATTCTTACAACGTTCCCTGTGCCTCCTTGCATCGGTCTCGTACCAGTTGTCAGTACATATTGCGACTGCAATGAGTCCCAACGCGCAAAAAGCCAGAAACAATCCCGCGACCGTCAATGTCCTCATAGCAGACATGATGTTCCACCGGACGCGGTAGTGTATAGAAGAGATTCCTTCTGTTCGACAGTTGGGGGGAGTGGGGGAGGGAGGGAGGGAGGGTCCTCTCTAGCGCCTGCTGCCTGGATAATTTATTCCCCGGTTAGCAATCACCGGTTCGTGCTGGGGGGTTTCGTCGCTCTCTGCCGCAGCATTGATATGATATCATCCTAGGCCATTATTGATAACAGATCTCGTTGATTGGTACAGCACGACCAAATACCAGTAAACATTACGTTAAAAAAAAACTAAAAAAACGTCAGGACAGGCCTATATTTTGGTTCCATTCTCTCTGGCTGTTGATCTATCCAATATTGCTCGAGAGGGATTCATTAGTGAGTTTTAAAACTTTGTTTTGTATTTAACCCTTATTTTACCAGGCAAATTGACTGAGAACACATTGTAATTTACAGCAACGACCTGGGGAATAGTTACAAGGGAGAGGAGATGGGGATGAATGAGCCAACTGGAAGCTGGGGATGATGATTAGGTGACCAGGACGTTATAAGGGTTAGATTGGGAATGTAGTCAGGACAACGGGGTTAACACCCCCTACTCTTACGATAAGTGCCATGGGATCTTTAGTGACCACGGTGAGTCTACTAGTCAATGTCAGCAGATGGCGACAGAGCTAACATTCAGTCATTATGCATCAGCCTAACACAGTAATATTGGATTTTCACGGTTCGTATATATACTCAAATTATATCAAGAAAGAGATACAGTTTACAGTACATTGTAACGGAATACTGTTAGAACCGATACCCAAACAATTCCTGTACATCACCTCCTACTTTCCACGTTTTCCGGTAGCCATGTTTTTTTTTTCTCTGTGGGGCCGTGGTGGCAGAGGCCTCAGGTGGAGAGGAGCTGTGTGTGTTGTGGTTGGTGAGGTTGGCTGCCGTGGCTTGTCGCTGCTCCTGTGTCTCTGTGGCAGGAGGATCTGTAGTATATGTTTCCCATGACAGATAAAGACCTGCAGGCTGCGAAACCAAAATCCCACGTTGTTGAACAACACACACAACTGATACAGATCATCACATGCTATTGTGGTGTGGTCTACCCTTGTGTCTTTGAGAGAGAAAGAGAGAGAGAGAGAGAGAGAGAGAGAGAGAGAGAGAGAGAGAGACAGACACAGAGAGAGAGAGAGAGAGAGAGAGAGAGACAGAGAGAGAGAGAGAGAGAGACACAGAGAGAGAGAGAGAGAGAGACACAGAGAGCGAGAGAGAGAGAGAGAGAGAGAGAGAGAGAGAGAGAGAGAGAGAGAGAGAGAGAGAGAGAGAGAGAGAGAGACAGAGAGAGAGAGAGAGAGAGAGAGAGAGAGAGAGAGACAGAGAGACAGAGAGACAGAGAGATGCGTCAACAGTAACCTTGGGAAAATACTCTGCATTATCATTAACAGCAGACTCGTACATTTCCTCAATGAAAACAATGTACTGAGCAAATGTCAAATTGGCTTTTTACCAAATTACCGTACAACAGACCATGTATTCACCCTACACACCCTGATTGACAACCAAACAAACCAAAACAAAGGCAAAGTCTTCTCATGCTTTGTTGATTTCAAAAAAGCCTTCGACTCAATTTGGCATGAGGGTCTGCTATACAAATTGATGGAAAGTGGTGTTGGGGGTAAAACATACGACATCATAAAATCCATGTACACAAACAACAAGTGTGCGGTTAAAATTGGCAAAAAACACACACATTTCTTCACACAGGGTCGTGGGGTGAGACAGGGATGCAGCTTAAGCCCCACCCTCTTCAACATATATATCAACGAATTGGCGCGGGCACTAGAACAGTCTGCAGCACCCGGTCTCACCCTACTAGAATCCGAAGTCAAATGTCTACTGTTTGCTGATGATCTGGTGCTTCTGTCACCAACCAAGGAGGGCCTACAGCAGCACCTAGATCTTCTGCACAGATTCTGTCAGACCTGGGCCCTGACAGTAAATCTCAGTAAGACCAAAATAATGGTGTTCCAAAAAAGGTCCAGTCGCCAGGACCACAAATTCCATCTAGACACCGTTGCCCTAGAGCACACAAAAAACTATACATACCTCGGCCTAAACATCAGCACCACAGGTAGCTTCCACAGAGCTGTGAACGATCTGAGAGACAAGGCAAGAAGGGCATTCTATGCCATCAAAAGGAACATAAATTTCAACATACCAATTAGGATCTGGCTAAAAATACTTGAATCAGTCATAGAGCCCATTGCCCTTTATGGTTGTGAGGTCTGGGGTCC
>NC_092094.1:4857358-5017358 GCF_045679555.1 Salvelinus alpinus
TATTTAGATTTGCCCCTCATGCCCAGGCGGCGAGCCTTCATGTTGGGAAAGACATGCTTCATGATCTTCCCAAAGTCTGCAGCACTCAGTGGGTGGTAGGCAAGACTGTCACAGTAGCTCCTGAAACACATTCACAACATGATAGACATGACTTGTATTAATACAATATGATAGACATGACTTGTAATACAATATGATAGACATGACTTGTATTCATACAATATGATAGACATGACTTGTATTAATACAATATGATAGACATGACATGTATTAATACAATATGGTAGACATGACTTGTAATACAATATGATAGACATGACTTGTATTAATACAATATGATAGACATGACTTGTAATACAATATGATAGACATGACTTGTAATACAATATGATAGACATGACTTGTATTAATACAATATGATAGACATGACTTGTAATACAATATGATAGACATGACTTGTATTAATACAATATGATTGTCAGGTTTTGGCCAAGACTGTTCGGGTTTTGGTCACTAGATGTCCCCATTGCACCTTTTTTGTACCTTTTGTTTTTCTTGCTCTATTATTGTTTGCACCTGTAGGTCATTCCCTTGTTAGTATTTAAACCCTGTGTGTTCCTCAGTTCCTTGCTCAGTGTTTGTAAGTTAGCACCCAGCCCCAGCCCAAGCCTTGTTTTATATAGAGATTTCTCTTGTTGGATTTTCCAGAGGTTCTCTGGTTTAGTTCTTGTGTATTATTTGAGTAGTCTTTTGAGGTTTGTTTTTCCCTGCTGTTTTTTACCACTTTGTGGAGTTTCTTTTGTATTTTGGAGGATTTCCATTTTGTGCCTCTTGGCTTTATTTTTGGACATTGTGGATTTAGTTTCTTTGCCTGAAGATTTTGTTCTTTAATTAAACCACCATCTCTAGTACTGCTGTGTCTGCCTCATCTTCTGGGTTCTGACGATTATTAGTGACTGTTTCTCGCACCGGGTCCTGACAATGATAGACATTACTTGTAATACAATATGATAGACATGACTTGTAATACAATATGATAGACATGACTTGTAATACAATATGATAGACATGACTTGTAATACAATATGATAGACATGACTTGTATTACAATATGATAGACATGACTTGTATTACAATATGATAGACATGACTTGTATTACAATATGATAGACATGACTTGTATTACAATATGATAGACATGACTTGTATTACAATATGATAGACATGACTTGTATTAATACAATATGATAGACATGACTTGTATTAATACAATATGATAGACATGACTTGTAATACAATATGATAGACATGACTTGTATTAATACAATATGATAGACATGACTTGTAATACAATATGATAGACATGACTTGTAATACAATATGATAGACATGACTTGTAATACAATATGATAGACATGACTTGTATTAATACAATACAATCTGTACATGTTGAGTTATTCCTAACCACTGTTGCCCCTGCATTGCTTGCCATCTCTGGTGTTTTAGGCTGGGTAACTGTTGATGTGAAAAGGGCTTTATAAAATACATTTGATTGACAGAAAGAAACACACTAAAGTTAAATGATTCTCCAGTGAATATAAGATAAACAAATATAATAAATGTAAACGTGGCAAATAAACTTAAAACTTTTGAACTAGAACTTGGATGATTTTCCTATCGACGATTTTGGCACAAGGCACATTCATCAATCCATTCCTTCAACCGGACAAACCACTACTAATACACTCAACGGCCGCTGTCCCAGACAGTTTAAACCTAGTCTAGGAAGCACTTTCGATGGAGATTCTGTGCTGAGAACCCAGGTAGGGTTGCAACATTCCAGTACCTTCCCTCAAAAATAACCAGGTTTTTCAGAAATCCTGGTTTGGAGGATTTAAGATTTTTTTTTGCTTATTCCCTTTTGATTCCTGGAATCTTCTAACCAGGATTTCCTGGAAAACCTTTTGCAACCCTAATGTACAGGCCATACTCACTTGTACTCGTCGTACACCTCTTGCTTTGGCAGTGATGTCTCAGGGTGCTCCTCTAGGTGATTCCGGATCCAGTTGAAAGCGTACATCTGCTGTGTTCGACTGGACGACATGCCACTCTGGTCACTGAAACGGTTAAAGTCAACACCGACACAAACAGGTTAGTGGTGAAACGACCCGGAAACTGATACGTTCTTGTGATGTGTGTTTGACCTTGAAAAGACAAGGCAGTGTGTAAAGAAAGACGGTCTCCGGTTTTGTTTGGATTTCTTTCAGGGAATAGTGTGTGTGTGTGTGTGCGTGTGTGTGTGTGTGTGTGTGTGTGCGTGCGTGCGTGTGTAATGTAGTAAGTACCATAGTCCAGGAGTGGAGGCTCTCTGGTTCTCAGTCCTAGTGATGTTGCAGTGTTGAAGAGTTGAGGTAATGGATGGACAAACAGACAAAGATGGAGTAACAAATTAAGAAACACGGAAAGCTGGATATAATAGCAAATCAATCATTATACTAGTAGCGCTTCATAATCGTACGAATAAACATTATATGAGCAGTCATAAGCATCAGATCACAATACAGAGACTGCAGTGTTGAATATTGATGCAAAGGAATTGTATAGATAGGTTTTTCCCCCAAAATGCACTGAAATATTAGTCGAATGAATGCATCCTGCTTGTAGAGCCCTGCACGGGCATTCGTTTTAAGCCCCCGCCCACCCATGCCTGGGAAGTTCAGGACCTACCCTACCCAGGCCTGATTACTTCTGCCAAATTTAAGAACCCTGCCCGAAATCCGAAATAACGTCCTCTTTTTTAGTAAATCCATGAGCTGCTCCTCTCTGTCTGTCACTAGCTCCCTGCGCGCAGCTCGCTCTGCATGCGCTCTGCTCATGGCGGCTCTGAGTCTGTGAGTAACCGTAGCAACGGCTCCCTGCGCGCAGCTCGCTCTGCTCACGGCGGCTCTGAGTCTGTGAGTAACCGTAGCAACGGCTCCGCTTGGGCTCTGCTCCGCTCAACGAAGAGACACCAGAAAGCAGTTAGCTGTTAGCTACTTTTCATTACTCTAAACTCGGACAAAAAATAACCTCTTCTGTCTTGTATTTGACGAGGCTGAAGCGCTTCTGACACCATGTTAATGATCTTAGTCAGATATGACTGTACTGCAGCAGCAGAGCACGAGCGAATGGCTCAGCTTCAAAATGTTACTGATCAATTTAGTTTTAAACGAGCCCTGCCGGTACCCTAGTTATTGATGAAAAAATAGGCCCTACCCGACCCTAACCGGATGTATAATGTCGTGGCCTGTCGGGCTCGGGTCGGGTAGCAGCACTCTACCTGCTTGTGATCAAAAAACAGCCGGGTAAAAACATATCTGGAAACGCCAAAAATAAAATGGCCATAACAGTTTGTAACTTCCTGCTCAACAAACAGAAATATAGGCTACAAAGTGCAATGAGAGAATATATTATAAAATATAGGATACAAAGTGCAATGAGAGAATATATTATAAAATATAGGATACAAAGTGGAATGAGAGAATATATTATAAAATATAGGATACAAAGTGCAATGAGAGAATATATTATAAAATATAGGATACAAAGTGCAATGAGAGAATATATTATAAAATATAGGATACAAAGTGCAATGAGAGAATATATTATAAAATATAGGATACAAAGTGCAATGAGAGAATATATTATAAAATATAGGATACAAAGTGGAATGAGAGAATATATTATAAAATATAGGATACAAAGTGCAATGAGAGAATATATTATAAAATATAGGATACAAAGTGGAATGAGAGAATATATTATAAAATATAGGATACAAAGTGCAATGAGAGAATATATTATAAAATATAGGATACAAAGTGGAATGAGAGAATATATTATAAAATATAGGATACAAAGTGGAATGAGAGAATACAGTGCCTTCAGGAAGTATTCACACCCCTTGACTTTTTCCACATTTTGTTGTGTTACAGCCAGAATTGAAAATGGATTACATTTAGATTTTTTTGTCACTAGTCTACACACAATAATGTCAACGTGGAATTATGTTTTTTCGAAATTTTTACAAATGAATTACAAATAAAAAGCTGGAATGTCAATAAGTATTCAACCCATTTCTTATGGTAAGCCTAAAAAGCTTCAGGAGTAAAACATTACTTAACAAAAGTCACATAATAAGTTGCATGGACTCACTCTGTGTGCAATATTAGTGTTTAACATGACACCCCACACATACAATTATCTGTAAGGTCCCTCAGTCGCGCAGTGAATTTCAAACACAGATTAAACCACACAGACCAGGGAGATTTTCCATTGCCTCGCAAAGAAGGGCAGCTATTGGTAGATGGGTCAACAATGACAAAAAACGTACATTGAATATCTCTTTGAACATGGTGAAGTTATTAATTACACTTTGGATGGTGTATCAATACACCTAGTCACTACAAAGATAGAGGAGTCCTTCCTAACTCAGTTGCCGGAGAGGAAGGAAACTGCTCAGGGATTTCACCATGAGGCCAATAGTGACTTTCTGTGATAGAAGAAAACTGAGGATGGATCAACAACATTGTAGTTACTCCACAACACTAACCTAAATAACAGAGTGAAAGTAAAGAAGCCTGTACAGAATACAAATATTCCAAAACATGCATCCTGTTTGCAGCAAGGCACTAAAGTAATACTGCAAAAAATGTGGCAAAGCAATTTACCTTTTTATCCTGAATACAAAGTGTTATGTTTGTGGCAAATCCAATACAACACTTTACTGAGTACCACTCTCAATATTTTGAAGCATAGAGGTGGCTGCATCATGTTATGGGTATGCTTGTAATCGTTAAGGACTGGGGAGTTTTTCAGGATAAAAAAGAAACGGAATGGAGCTAAGCATTGGCAAAATCCTAGAGGAAAACCTGGTTCAGTCTGCTTTCCACCAGACACTGGGAGAAGAATTCACCTTTCAGCAGGACAATAACCTAAAATCCAAGGCCACATCTACACTGGAGATGCTTACCAAGAAGAAAGTGAATGTTCCCGAGTTAAAAGTTTTGACTTAAATCTGCTTGAATATCTATGACAAGACTTGTAAATGGTTGTCTAGCAATGATCAAAAAACTATTTGACAGAGCTTGAAGAATTTTCAAAAGAATAGGCAAATGTTGCACCATCCAAGAGTGGAAAGCTCTTAGAGATTTACCCAGAAAGACTTGCAGCTGTAATCACTGCCAAAGGTGATTCTAACATGTAATGACTCAGGAGGTTGAATACTTATTTGCTCAAGATATATTACTGTTTTATTATTCATGTTTAAATTATTATTATTATTTTTTTTTTTTACAAATGTTAGAATTTTTCTGCCACTTTGACTTTATAGAGTATTTTGTGTAGATCGTTAACAAAATATGACAATGAAATCAATATGAATCTCGCTTTGTAAAACAACATTTGTTAAAAGGCAAAGGGGAGTGAATACTTTCTGAAAGTATATATATGTATATATATGTATATATATATGTATGTATATGTATATATATGTATATATATGTATGTATATGTATATATATGTATGTATATATATGTATATTATAAAATATAGGCTACAAAGTGCAATGAGGTACAGCTAAATGGTTCTGTACGGCTCAGTTGGTAGAGCAAGGCCCTCGCGATGCCTGGACTGCGGGTTTGATTCCAGGTACCACCCACACAAAACATTTAGTCTCCTTGGGATAAAAGCATCTGCTACATGACATATATATATTATTATTAATAAATGAGAGAAAAAGGAGAAACAAGAAGTTACCTTTTATCATTGCCATTGCTGGGACCAGAAGGCAACTTCAAGTAGAGGTAGAGTTTTTCGATGTCTGTAAACTTCTCAACATCTTGCTGTAAAATGAGAGGTAGTAGAGAGGGGAAACAAAACATGTAGTACTGCTTCACTGTTGCCAGTTACGACCTACTTTAGTTGAATGTACTGCTTTTTAAAAAATATATATATTTTACCTTTATTTAACTAGGCAAGTCAGTTAAAGAACAAATGATTATTTTCAATGACGGCCTCCCGGGGAACGGTGGGTTAACTGCCTTGTTCAGGGGAAGAACTACAGACTTGTACGTTGTCAACTCGGGGATTCAATCCTGCAACCTTTCGGTTACTAGGCCAACGCTCTAACCACTGGGCTACACCTGGCGCCCCAATGTACTGCTTGTAGTTACAGGTAACTGCCAAAATAAAGGAAACCCCAGCATAAAGTGTCTTAATAGGGTGTTGGGTCACCACAAGCCAGAACAGCTTCAATCCACCTTGACATAGATTCTACAAGTGTCTGGAACTCTATTGGAGAGAAATTCCATAATTTGGTGATTTGTTGATGGTGGTGGAAAACACAGTATCTCGGCAGGTAGCCTAGTGGTTAGAGCGTTGGGCCAATAACCAAAAAGGTTGCTAGATCGAATCCCTGAGCTGACAAGGTAAAAAAAAAAAAATGTTGCCCCTGAACAAGGCAGTTAACCCACTGTAGGCCGTCATTGTAAATAATTATTTGTTCTTTAACTGACTTGCCTAGTTAAATAAAGGTTAAATAAAAAAAATCTTCCAGAATTGTTCAACAGTGTTGAGATCTGGTGACTGCCATGGCGTACTGTTTTCATGCTCATCAAACCACTCGTGCCCTGCGGATAGGGGGCATTGTCATCCGACAGGGCCATAACTACGGTAGCCAAAATCATCGACTTCCCAGCTATTTTTTTATACATGACCTTAAGCATGATGGAATGTTAATTGTTCAATTAACTCAGGAACCACACCTGTGTGGAAGTACCTGTGTTCAGTATACTTTGTATCCACCATTCAATCAAGTGTTTCCATTACTTTGGCAGTTACATGTCAGTCTTTCTAGATAAGACTAAAATGTCATGTAAATGTGGTTATCATGATAATCAAAACACTACACATGTTGCTGGCTCACTGACAACCTGTATTTGATTCCCACTACACATGTTGCCGGCTCACTGACAACATGTATTTGATTCCCACTACACATGTTGCTGGCTCACTGACAACATGTATTTGATTCCCACTACACATGTTGCTGGCTCACTGACAACCTGTATTTGATTCCCACTACACATGTTGCCGGCTCACTGACAACATGTATTTGATTCCCACTACACATGTTGCCGGCTCACTGACAACATGTATTTGATTCCCACTACACATGTTGCCGGCTCACTGACAACCTGTATTTGATTCCCACTACACATGTTGCCGGCTCACTGACAACATGTATTTGATTCCCACTACACATGTTGCTGGCTCACTGACAACCTGTATTTGATTCCCACTACACATGTTGCCGGCTCACTGACAACATGTATTTGATTCCCACTACACATGTTGCCGGCTCACTGACAACATGTATTTGATTCCCACTACACATGTTGCCGGCTCACTGACAACATGTATTTGATTCCCACTACACATGTTGCTGGCTCACTGACAACCTGTATTTGATTCCCACTACACATGTTGCTGGCTCACTGACAACCTGTATTTGATTCCCACTACACATGTTGCCGGCTCACTGACAACATGTATTTGATTCCCACTACACATGTTGCTGGCTCACTGACAACCTGTATTTGATTCCCACTACACATGTTGCCGGCTCAC
This sequence comes from Salvelinus alpinus, assembly GCF_045679555.1. NCBI lineage: Eukaryota > Metazoa > Chordata > Actinopteri > Salmoniformes > Salmonidae > Salvelinus > Salvelinus alpinus. Next base: position 4,865,028 of record NC_092094.1, read on the forward strand.
TGACAACATGTATTTGATTCCCACTACACATGTTGCTGGCTCACTGACAACATGTATTTGATTCCCACTACACATGTTGCTGGCTCACTGACAACCTGTATTTGATTCCCACTACACATGTTGCCGGCTCACTGACAACATGTATTTGATTCCCACTACACATGTTGCTGGCTCACTGACAACATGTATTTGATTCCCACTACACATGTTGCTGGCTCACTGACAACCTGTATTTGATTCCCACTACACATGTTGCCGGCTCACTGACAACCTGTATTTGATTCCCACTACACATGTTGCTGGCTCACTGACAACCTGTATTTGATTCCCACTACACATGTTGCCGGCTCACTGACAACATGTATTTGATTCCCACTACACATGTTGCCGGCTCACTGACAACATGTATATGATTCCCACTACACATGTTGCCGGCTCACTGACAACATGTATTTAATTCCCACTACACATGTTGCTGGCTCACTCACTGACAACATGTATATGATTCCCACTACACATGTTGCTGGCTCACTCACTGACAACATGTATATGATTCCCACTACACATGTTGCTGGCTCACTCACTGACAACATGTATATGATTCCCACTACACATGTTGCCGGCTCACTGACAACATGTATTTAATTCCCACTACACATGTTGCTGGCTCACTCACTGACAACATGTATATGATTCCCACTACACATGTTGCCGGCTCACTGACAACCTGTATTTGATTCCCACTACACATGTTGCCGGCTCACTGACAACCTGTATTTGATTCCCACTACACATGTTGCTGGCTCACTGACAACCTGTATTTGATTCCCACTACACAACAGACGACACCCCACCTCCTTTTCAATTGGTTTCTAAAGTTTTCATGAATGTCATCACTTCCTTCTCTATTTGCCTCTTTGTTGTTAAGGGAAGCGATACTTATGAATGAGATGAGAGTTGTCAGCCAATCAGCGGAGAATAAAATAGCAATTTACTGGATTCCACCACAACCTGCTTGTTAGCCACCGCCTGTCACAGTCTTTTCTAAACAATTTAGGCTAGCTATAGTCTGCTTTCATTCTATTATGATTGGCACAAGTAGGGCACACATATTAAATGGGTCATCATATCAGTAAGGCTTATTACCAGGATTGTGTTCATTAAGCACACAAAGAGAAAAAAAATGGACTGACATTGTAAGGAACTACCTGGACTTGTCCAATAAGAATCGAATGGTTTTTTTGCATTTCGTTGAAAACCATTTTGCTATGGTTGTGCCCTGATGAACACGACCCAGGTTAAGACTTTGTGTATGATGATGATGACACAGCGTACCATTATCAAGCCAACACCAGACCAGACCAGACCAGACCAGAGACATGATCTTAGCACTCATTACTCTGAGACACGGGCCCGTGGTGACAGGATGAACAGACCAGACAGACTGTCATGCTCTCCATGTTGACACAGACAAGCTACTGTAGATATAGTAATAATAACACATTCAGTGATCCCTTCAGGGTTTGGGGTCAATTCCATTTCAATTCCAGTGAATCCACAAAGTAAACAAAACTCCCGATTCCAATACCAAAATGTCCTGATTGTGAAAAGAATTTGAAATTTCAGTGTCCTTCCTGAATTGGAATTTAAATGGAATTGACCCCAAACCTCGATAGCTTATCAGCCTTATGACATCATTATGAAGGCTCATAACTACATGCTTATAACCCGCATTATACCTGCGGTATATACCTCATTTAAATAAAGTTGTTACTGAAACACAGTTGTACTAGCAATTTCTGGTAATTCTCTTGACATATTCTTCAAAAACCCACAAGGAAATCGAAATTATCACTAAATTGGTGCATTCCGGTAGATTCCCGGCACCTTTGAACTAGTCTAAAGTCTTGTTTTTCACTCTGCATCTAAGACATAAACTGATATCTATCTATGACAATCACAACTACTCACCAATATGTTGTCCACTTTTGACTGGACAGATTTGCTACAGTGAGAGAGAGAGAAAAATAGAGAGAGAGAGAGAGAGAGAGAGAGAGAGAGAGAGAGAGAGAGAGAGAGAGAGAGAGAGAGGAGAGAGAGAGAGAGAGAGAGAGAGAGAGAGAGAGAGAGAGAGAGAGAGAGAGAGAGAGAGAGAGAGAGAGAGAGAGAGGGGGGGGGAATAGAGAAAGAGAGAGACAGAAAGGGAGAGAGATAGAGAGAGAAAGAGGGAGAGAGAGAGAAGGGGGAGGGAGAGGGGGGAATAGAGAAAGAGAGAGAAGGGGGGGAGAGAGAGAGGGGGGAATAGAGAGAGAGAGAGGGGGGGGGGGGACAGAAAGGGAGAGAAAGTGGAAAAAGGCAGTAGCATTACAAACATGTTCTCAGGTCAGTACAAGCCCTCAATTCCACACAACAGCATGTTGCGTTTACATCATAGCAATAGAATCTAGAAGGGGACCCCGAGGCCCTATGGCCTACCTACACCCTATTCACTTGTGATAGGATATGATAGGATGTGATAGGGTTATGATAGGATGTGATAGGATGTGATAGGATGTGACAGGATGTGATAGGATAGGATAGAATATGACAAGATATGATATGATAGGGGTATGATCGGATAAGATTTGATAGGATGTGATAGGATATGATGTGATAGAATATGACAAGATATGATAGGCCTAAGCAACGTGGTGGATATCCCACCTAGCCACGGTAGTTGTATAACTATCTAGGACAGGTCTCATCAACAAGAATACGGAACAGTCCATGTTGTGCACAAACACTGGATTCAATGGCATTATGGGTAATTTATGTCATGGACATATAGCTGGCTAATCATACTGCAGTCTTATGACTATCATTGGGCCTCCCTTGAATATGCATGCATACATGTAGCTAGCTAGCTAGCTATTACACACACATTACATTATCAATGTTAGCTAGCTAGTTGTCATGTTGTAGCTAGAAAGCTACAGTGTGTGTGTGTGTACAGCCAGCTATTTCACTGTCTGTAAAATTGGCTAGCTATCTAGGCTAACTAGCAGCAATCATTTCACAACCAGCCCCACAGCCTAGCAAGGAGAGATGACCAATATTAGCTAGTTAGCTAGCTAACAAACTAAACGCAATTAATATTCTACTACTAGCTAGTTAAAAACACATCATTTTAGTTAGCTATTAGCTAACTACATATTGATTAGCTAACGAATCCAATAGCTAAGTGAGAGCGAGTTCCTGATCTGTCATCATGTTGTACCTGTGCAGCACCGTGGCTAATTTATAAGCGAGTGAAGTGTGTATAGAGTGTGTGTGCATTGGCCAATGCATTGCTACATGTCTTACCAAATTGAATTCTTAATTTTGTACTGCAACGCATTGGCCTCAGGGCCCTGGAGTCCTGGTACTAGCGTTGGAAGAGAGCCCAATCCCGAGTTGGGCTTCAGCTGACCAGGTTGTTGTCGTTCATCTTCATCAGCCATCACGACGATATTCTCATTGGGGGGAGGGTGGGTTTGGTCCGGGGGGTTTAACAAGTAGGCCTAATTCTATATGCATTGATATAGCGCTGCATCCCTGGCTGTGTTGCTGTGCATGACGCCGGAGCGGAGTACCCACCGTTTGATGATGAGGAGCGTATAATCTCTGAATAACCATCCACCCCTTTAGCTAGGTTAATAACCTACTGGATCGACGACAGACCATGTCGGTTAAGACTATGATTTGACTGCACTTGAAATGTATAAAAGAAAACAAAACGGCATGCGGGAATTTAAAAAAAGTTATTATTTAGCAGAGAGAGGCTTGCCACTGCCGCAATCAGCGAGCGCGCCTGCAGCAGGCTACGGCTCGAGAGGCGCAGGCGCAGTAACTGATGGAATGGAAGGAAACTGACAATATAATTCCGCCCAGATACAGCATCAATGTTTCGTTTATTAAATTGATAATAACAGTATAGTAACTGTATAATGACCGTTGTAATAACATTATAATAGCAGTATAACATTATAATAAGAGTATTTGAACAAAGTCTTTACCAGTGGTGGGAAAAAGTCCCCAATTTTCATTCTTGAAGTTTTCTCTCTAAAACGTGTAGTTCATTTAATCTGATTGTCATAAGGTTCCATGACTTTGTCCACACAGGGCATCTGAAAACACAACATACATTTGGATGATTTTCATTACATTTTGGGTGTTTTATTTAACTTTTGTACACCTGTGGTGTTCCCGGTCAAAAATGACCAGTCGTTAGAAATGAATGGGCGAGACTACAATTAGTGTATAAAATTGAGTTCAGGCACATGCCCATTCATCAGATGGACACACTTCCTCTCCCAGACCCCCACATGCATGTGTGTGTGTATGTGTGTTTGTGTGTGTGCTCAAACACACATGCATATGTGGGGGTCTGGGAGAGGAAGTGTGTCCATCTTGGCTTCCTTTCTCCAATAGAATCTTTCCTCCACGGGAAACAGACCTGTTGGCATTCTCACAAACAATCGCAACATTGTTTCAATAATATATAGAACTTTTCTCACAGCTCTGGTATATAAAGCTTTTTCTTGCTCACAATTCATTCTGTGGCAGCACAATGACCAAACGATATACTGTATGTGAGGCTCTTGATCAGGTAGCCTAGTGGGGCGACAGGTAGCCTAGTGGTTAGTGTTGGGTCAGTAACCGGAAAGGTTGCTAGATTGAATCCCCGAGCTGACAAGGTAAAAATATGTTGTTCTTCCCCTGAACAAGGCAGTTAACCCACTGTTCCTAGTCTGTCATTGTAAATAAGAATTTGTTCTTAACTTACTTGCTTAGTTAAATAAAAAAAATCATATCTTTGATCATGATGCTGGTGAGGAGGAGTGAGTCCTTGTTAAACAAAGTAGTCTGTGATAAATAGCACAATATGTTTCATCTGAGTATTTGTTATAGTCAAAATAATCCATACTTTATGCTTTTTTAAACTCAAAAACGAGTCGTATGAGCTTAGGTCAATGAGGCCTACAGGCCATAAATAGCAAATAGAAGTTCAAAACTTGTAATGTTCACAAGAATTTAAGTTGATAAAACGATCTAACACAACATTAGGTTGTATTATTATGGATTTATAATCAGCTATAATGGGGCGGCCATTTTGGACCCGGAACGCAGAATTAACTAACATGAAACAAACACAGCAGGAGGCTTAATAGAAAATGACTCAAGTAAAAGTGAATGTCACCCAGTACAATCATACTTGAGTAAAAGTAAAAAAGTATTTGGTATAAAATATACTTAAGTATCAAAAGTTAACGTAATTGCTAAAATATACTTCAGTATTAAAAGTTAAAGTATAAATCATTTCAAATTCCTTATATTAAGCAAACAAGATGGCACCATTTTCTTTATTTAAGAACTTCATTTACAAACAAAGCATTTGTGTTTAGTGAGTCCGCCAGATCAGATGCAAGAGGGATGACCAGGGATTTTCTCTTTACGTGCGTGAATTGGACTATTTTCCTGTCCTGTTAAGCAGTCAAAATGTAACTAGTACTTTTTTGGTGCAAAGTAAACTGTATCGAGTAGAAAGTACATTATTTTCTTTAGGAATGTAGTTGTCAAAAATATAAATAGTAAAGTAAAGTACAAATACCCCAAAAAACTACTTAAGTAGTACTTTAAAGTAATTTTTCTTTACACCACTGGTCTTTACTTAACCCAAGCTAATGTGAAACCAACAATTATTTCCACTAGTTCTTGAATGTTTTGCGAACAGAATTAGGACGAACCGTAATGTTACGGGAGTTATATTGTAATCGATTCAATTCAGTATACATAACGGCACATGCAAAAAACATATACGCTTTATTCACACAGAAATTCAAGTATTACTAACTTTACTGTCAATAAATGTAGCTAGGCAGGCTGAGCTAATTACATATTTTATTGGTCCAATATTGCCATCTTTTTGTCAACTCTGGTGTTGCAGTTTCTTCCTTTATTGTCATTATTACAGTAGGCCAGTAAGGGGCACTATTCCTTAAAATTATGCCCTAGTGCCCCATGGGCTGTGATTGGAGACATTGACGTTGCTCTGTGTAGGATGACTCTGTGGTCACATAGCACTTGTTTCAAGAGTAGGGGTGTTAACCCGGTGTCGTGGCTAAATTCTTCAACTAACCCTCGTACAACCAAGACCTAATCCTCCAATTGGCTCGTTCATCGCCTCTCATCTCCCCTGTCCCTCCAGGTTGTTCACGTAAATGAGAATATCCTGTGTTTTCAGTCAACCGTTGGTAGAATATAAGGCGTACGTTTATTTATATAAAATCTTCCAAAAAGTTGTTTTCTTGTTGTTTTTTCACTCTCTTTGTGATTCCCTGTTCCTTCATGGGTTTTCTCTATGTATTGACTTCCCTGTCATCAATCTCCTGTCACTTCTCATCTGAGTCAAAGCAGAGAGGAGAGAATGTCATCTGATCGTTTGTTTTGTCCATTTGTCCTTCAGGTTATTTTGGTTATTTCATTTGTAACGTTCCAGAATCCTCTTCCTCAGGGCAATCTGCATGTTTCCATTCATGCACAGCACCTCTGACAATCCCATAACATACATCATATCTTTGAAAGACCGATAAACTATTTATAAATAGTGTACGTAAATAAGTATTGATGACATGTATAATGGTTTATAACACCGTTATAAACATTTATAAGCACTTACCAACGGCTTATCAATTAACATGTTTTTATTTATTTAACCAATCACTTTTTTTTTGTCTTTCTGTTTATTGATTATCTTATTCATTATTTATAAAGAGTCGTGAACACGTGAAACAAACTAATCGATAGTGTGACTGTGTCTTCATCCAAAATGGCACCCTACATTGTGTTCCCTATGTAGTGCACTACTTTTGACCAGGCCACATAGGGAATAGGGTTCCATTTGGCACACATTCCATTTGTAACCTTGGTAACCGGTAAAGGAACCAAAAATCAAATCAAACTTTATTAGTCACATGAGCCGAATACAACAAGTGTAGACCTTACCGTGAAATGCTTACTTTACAAGCCCTTAAACCAACAGTGCAGTTCAAGAAGAGTGAAGAAAATATTTACAAAGTAAACCAGGTCAAAGTGCTGCATCGGGTATGGTGCTCATGCTAATGGCTAGCTTAGCCACCCCCTGAACGGCTGGAGCTGTGTTTCTCAGTGGTCATTCTAACTCTGGTAGATCTGTAACCTTAGTTCACACGCAGCAACTTAATGAAAATATTTCTTGGTCTCTTGGGAAGTCTGAAAGAAGCATAGTGCAGCCATAAAATGTCTTTACAGGAAGCTCGAGGAAATTATTTTGAGCTATAATCTTGTCATTTTTTTTCACTACAACTTTGACATTTTGGAGAAAAGTGAAGAGGGGCATCTCCATCACACATCTAATTAATGTTGCATTGCCTAGCAACTGGTAATGGACGTGTCCATGGCAGCTCAGCCAACCCGAATGGCTGTTTTCCTTCATGTTTTTTTTTACTAGAGAGATCTATCTAACTAGGTGTATCTGAGGCAAGGCTGAGGGCAACACAGGGCAGGGGTCAATGTGCTGCTAACACACTACTTCTAGTCCTGCTTCTCTGATCGTCTTACCTACTACCCCCACCACATCCTCATCCTCTGGTACTGGCCCAAAGGGCACCCTATTCCCTATATAGTGCACTACTTTAGACCAGAGCCCTATAGAACCCTATTCCCTAATATAGTGCACTACTTTTGACCTGGGCTCAATGGAAAAGTAGGGCACCAGGTAGGGAATAGGGTGCCATTTGGGACACAGCCCAAGATTAGCTTGTTGTTGCCGAGGACTTAGATTGAGCCACACACTGTACATTCACTAGAGCCACGCCAGGTATCAAACACCAACTTTGACGAGGGCTATTTCTTCTCACACTCCTACATGTTCATTTAAAATTGTAATTGAGATTTATCTGACTGTTACAACATGTTTTTTATTACAAATATCTGGTTCAGCATCAAACAACAACAAAACAATTTCAGAAACGTATTATCAGGGCAGAATATAAAATGTCCCGGGCAAGAGACCGATGTACACACACACACGCACGCAAACACGCACGCAAACACACACGCACGCACACACACACACGCACGCAAACACACACGCACACACGCACACGCACGCACACACGCAAGTGCACATACACACGCAAGTGCACATACACGCGCACGCACACACACACAAGTGCACAAACACATGCAAGTGCACATACACACGCAAGTGCACGCACACACATACGCACACACACACACACGCACAAACACACACACACACATCTGAGCTGAAGGACCCAGGAGGAAATATATACACTCTCCTCACCCTGGCCTTTGCATCAGTCTTTGTTCATTACAGTATTTTGACAACCAGGTGATTATTCAATCAAGCAATGCAAATGTTAATGGTTTCCTATTTGCATATCTGTGTTTTCCTTTTGTTGAAATGTCATTGATTATGACAGTCTACAATGATGAATGCCACTCCTGGTGCACTCTGATATGTATAATTAACCATTAAGAGGGAGGCGAAGAGAGGCAGGAGAGGAGAGAGGGAAGAGAGAGATGAGGCGAAGAGAGGCAGGAGAGGAGAGAGGGAAGAGAGAGATGAGGAGAAGAGAGGCAGGAGAGGAGAGAGGGAAGAGAGAGATGAGGAGAAGAGAGGTAACTAGAAAAGGTGGCCTCTAAAATGAAAAAGTGAAGAATAATAAGATATGCCCTTTAAATATTAAACAAACCTTTCATCTTCATGATCATGTGTGATTTGACAAGGCCTAACTAGCCTATCTTCCTGGCTGCAGCGAGCAATGTACAGGACCAGGAGAAGAAAGACCTCTCTGATGAGAGTAGGCTACCCGTCCTGTTGGGGGAGGACGCAGAGAGCTGTGGGTTGGCAGCGCACTACATTGCTGCCTGCCATAAGATGAGGGACAGTGTCTGACAGACCAATCAACCTGCACATGTCTTCTACTGTATGTTTATTGTTATTGTTGAATGTATGGTTATTTTGACCCTTGGTTATTGTTGTTACTGTTTTTGATCCTCATTTGTATTTTTATATTGTAAATATCCAAAATAAGCTTTGGCAATATGTACATTGTTACATCATGCCAATAAAGCAAATTTAATTGAATTGAGAGAGAGAGAGAGATTAGACAGGCCTACAAGAAGAAGAAAGAAAGAAAGAAAGAAAGAAAGAGAGAGAGAGAGAGAGAGAGAGAGAGAGAGAGAGAGAGAGAGAGAGAGAGAGAGAGAGAGAGAGAGAGAGAGAGAGAGAGAGAGAGAGAGAGAGAGAGAGAGAGAGAGAGAGAGAGAGAGAGAGAGAGAGAGAGAGAGAGAGAGAGAGAGAGAGAGAGAGAGAGAGAGAGAGAGAGAGAAAGAGAAGAGAGAGTAGACAGGACTACATGGTGACCAGATGGTGACATTCCACATGACCAAACTAATCAATCAGCCTGCTGGGACCCAGGTGCAGTCCCCCCCCCCAAGTCCCCCCCCCCCCCCCCCCCCGGGTACTAACACATGGGCACCACACCACTAATAATGGCACCCTGGACACTACGTTTGCCACATGGCTGTGTGTGTGTGTGTGTGGCTGTGTGTGTGTGTGTGTGTGTGTGTGTGTGTGTGTGTGTGTGTGTGTGTGTGTGTGTGTGTGTGTGTGTGTGTGTGTGTGTGTGAGAGAGAGTGTGTGAGAGAGTGTGTGTGTGTGTGTGTGTGTGTGTGCGTGTGTGTCCTGCAGTGCCATGGCTGATGACATCAAAGTTTCCCACCAGAGAGCAACAAGCACAGCGTCTGAAACGCCACTAGAACAGAAGGGCGGTGCTATGGAAGTACGTCAGAGCCAGGGTCTCCCATAAAAATATAATAACACACACACACACACACACACACACACACACACACACACACACACACACACACACACACACACACACACACACACACACACACACACACACACACACACACACACACACACACACACAGCCACACACAGCCACACACACACACACACACACACAGCCACGCACACACCGCACACGCACACACACACACACACACACGCACACACACACACACACACACACACACACACACACACACACACACACACACACACACACACACACACACACACACACACACACACACACACAGACACACACAAACACACACACAGCCACGCACGCACACACCACACACACACACAGACACACACACACACACACACACACACACACTGACACATGCTGTACATAGACAGAGCGACAGACACACACACACACACACACACACACACACACACACACACACACACACACACACACACACACACACACACACACACACACACACACACACACACACACACACACACACACACACACACACACACACACACTGACACATGCTGTACACACACATACACAGCCACGCACACACCACACACATGCACAGAGACACACACACACACACACACACACACACACACACACACACACACACACACACACACACACACACACACACACACACACACACACACACACACACACACACACACACACACTGACACATGCTGTACATAGACAGAGCGGCACACACACACACACACAGCCACGCACACACCACACACATGCACAGAGACACACACACACAGAAACACACACACACACACACACACACACACACACACACACTGACACATACTGTACATTGACAGACACACACACCCACGCACACACACACACACGCACAGAGACACACACACACACACACACACAGAAACACACACACACACACACACACACTGACACATGATGTACACAGACAGAGCGACAGACACACACACTTTACTTCAGTGTGTCAGTCTGTGTGTCAGTCTGTTTTGGTACATGGCATATCATTTCTTTCCCCTTTCTGGAACCCTTTTGAATGGAAACAAGCACTTGTCCTCCACCCTGAATCAATGGCCAATGACACCAGAATATCCCTATTCACAGTCAATCCCTCTCCTTTAATCTCCAGTTAGTTAAAGATAATGTTGACAGTCAGAGACATGCACTGACCCAGTGACCCAGTTTACAGCCGCAGAGTACACATGTTGCATAGAGATTCAAGAGACAGGAGACTCAGGAGACTCAAGAGACAGGAGACTCAGGAGACAGGAGACTCAGGAGACAGGAGACTCAGGAGAGTCAAGAGACAGGAGACTCAGGAGACTCAAGAGACAGGAGACTCAGGAGACTCAGGAGACTCAGGGGAGACAGGAGACTCAGGAGACTCAGGAGACAGGAGATTCAGGAGACTCAGGAGACTCAAGAGACAGGAGATTCAGGAGACAGGAGACTCAAGAGACAGGAGACTCAAGAGACCGGAGATTCAGGAGACTCAGGACTCAAGAGACAGGAGATTCAGGAGACAGGAGACTCAAGAGACAGGAGACTCAAGAGACAAGAGACTCAGGAGACTCAGGAGACAGGAGACTCAAGAGACAAGAGACTCAGGAGACAGGAGACTCAGGAGACAGGAGACTCAGGAGACAGGAGACAGGAGACCCAGGAGACAGGCGACTTCGGAGACTCAGGAGACAGGAGACTCAGGAGACAGGAGACTAAGGAGACAGGAGACTAAGGAGACAGGAGACCCAGGAGACAGGAGACCAAGGAGACAGGAGACTCAAGAGACAGGAGACACAGGAGACCTAGGAGACAGGAGACTCAGGAGACAGGAGACCTAGGAGACAGGAGACTCAGGAGACAGGTGACTAAGGAGACAGGAGACTAAGGAGTCAGGAGACTAAGGAGACAGGAGACTAAGGAGACAGGAGACCCAGGAGACAGGAGACCAAGGAGACAGGAGACTCAAGAGACAGGAGACTCAGGAGACAGGAGACCTAGGAGACAGGAGACTCAGGAGACAGGAGACTCAGGAGACAGGAGACCCAGGAGACAGGAGACTCAAGAGACTCAGGAGACAGGAGACCTAGGAGACAGGAGACTCGGGAGACAGCACACCCAGGAGACTCAGGGACAGGAGACTTAGGAGACAGGAGACTCAGGAGACAGGAGACCTAGGAGACAGGAGACTCAGGAGACAAGAGACCCAGGAGACAGGAGACTCAAGAGACAGGAGACTCAAGAGACATGAGATGCAGGAGACAGGAAATTCAGGAGACATGAGATGCAAGATACAGGAGACCTAAGAGACAGGATACTCGGGAGACAGGAGACTCAGGAGACTCAAGAGACAGCAGACCCAGGAGACTCGGGAGACAGGAGACTCAGGAGACAGGAGACTCAGAAGACAGGAGACTCAAGAGACAGCAGACCCAGGAGACTCGGGAGACAGGAGATACAGGAGACAGGAGACTCAGGAGACAGGAAACTCAGGTGTCTCAGGAGACAGGAAACTCAGGAGACAGGAGACTCAAGAGACAGGAGACTCAAGAGACCGGAGATTCAGGAGACTCAGGACTCAAGAGACAGGAGATTCAGGAGACAGGAGACTCAAGAGACAGGAGACTCAAGAGACAAGAGACTCAGGAGACTCAGGAGACAGGAGACTCAAGAGACAAGAGACTCAGGAGACAGGAGACTCAGGAGACAGGAGACTCAGGAGACAGGAGACAGGAGACCCAGGAGACAGGCGACTTCGGAGACTCAGGAGACAGGAGACTCAGGAGACAGGAGACTAAGGAGACAGGAGACTAAGGAGACAGGAGTCCCAGGAGACAGGAGACCAAGGAGACAGGAGACTCAAGAGACAGGAGACTCAGGAGACAGGAGACCTAGGAGACAGGAGACTCAGGAGACAGGAGACCTAGGAGACAGGAGACTCAGGAGACAGGTGACTAAGGAGACAGGAGACTAAGGAGTCAGGAGACTAAGGAGACAGGAGACTAAGGAGACAGGAGACCCAGGAGACAGGAGACCAAGGAGACAGGAGACTCAAGAGACAGGAGACTCAGGAGACAGGAGACCTAGGAGACAGGAGACTCAGGAGACAGGAGACTCAGGAGACAGGAGACCGAGGAGACAGGAGACTCAAGAGACTCAGGAGACAGGAGACCTAGGAGACAGGAGACTCGGGAGACAGCACACCCAGGAGACTCAGGGACAGGAGACTTAGGAGACAGGAGACTCAGGAGACAGGAGACCTAGGAGACAGGAGACTCAGGAGACAGGAGACCCAGGAGACAGGAGACTCAAGAGACAGGAGACTCAAGAGACATGAGATGCAGGAGACAGGAAATTCAGGAGACATGAGATGCAAGATACAGGAGACCTAAGAGACAGGATACTCGGGAGACAGGAGACTCAGGAGACTCAAGAGACAGCAGACCCAGGAGACTCGGGAGACAGGAGACTCAGGAGACAGGAGACTCAGAAGACAGGAGACTCAAGAGACAGCAGACCCAGGAGACTCGGGAGACAGGAGATACAGGAGACAGGAGACTCAGGAGACAGGAAACTCAGGTGTCTCAGGAGACAGGAAACTCAGGAGACAGGAGACTCAAGAGACAACAGACCCAGAAGACTCAGGAGACAGGAGACCTAGGAGACAGGACACTCCAGAGACTCAGGAGACAGTAGACCTAGGAGACAGGCGACTCAGGAGATTCAGGAGACAGGAGACTCAGGACACAGCAGACCCATGAGACTCAGGAGACAGGAGACCTAGGAGACAGGACACTCCGGAGACAGGAAATCTAGGAGACAGGAGACTCAGAAGAATCACGAGACATGAGACTCAGGAGACTCAGGGGACTCAGGAGACTCAGGAGACAGCAGACAGGAGACAGAAGACTCAGGAGACTCAGGGGACTCAGGGGACTCAGGGGACTCAGGAGACAGCAGACAGGAGACAGGACACTCAGGAGACTCGGGAACAGGAGACAGGAGACTCAGAAGACTCAGGAGACAGGAGACTGAGGAGACAGGAGACTCAGGAGACAGCAGACAGGAGACAGAAGACTCAGGAGACTCAGGGGACTCAGGAGTCAGATTAAGACATCAGGGGTGCATCCCAAATGACACCCTAAATAGTGCACTACTTTAGACCAGGGCCCTATGGCACCCTATTCCCTATATAGTGCACTACTTTAGACCAGGGCCCTATGGCACCCTATTCCCTATATAGTGCACTAGTTTTGGCCAGGGCTCATAGGACTCTATGTATGGAATAGGGTGCCATTTGGGACTCAGACTAGACTCAGACTCAGACATCAAAGGTGTGTGGAACCAGCAGAAGCTATAAACAGGCTTATTGCACCTTGAATGGAAAAGGGTTGTGAGGAACCACAAACCAGTATAGGACATTAGGCTATTGGCTGGTTTGTGGCTTAACTTGAATGGAACAGTGTTTAAAGGAAATGAGATGAGGGTCCAATGGACCGCAGACCCACCCTCGTATTAGAGTTTATAGGTCCTTGGGTCATATTTATTCATAGCTGTTTTTTAGGTAATGATTGTCTAGTTTCCTCACACTACCATCTATACTGGTTAACTATTTGTTATGCCTGTGTGACAAAGCCAATTTCTACACCAAGGCAAGCAGACAAATCTCATCTCATCTTTTATCTCACCATCTTGTGGGAATGAGCAACTATAACATTCTATGAAATAGATTAGCAAAAATAATAACACAGACACTGTCAACACTCCCCAATAGCAGAGTCACTGTCAACACTCCCCAATAGCACAGTCACTGTCAACACTCCCCGATAACACAGACACTGTCAACCCTCCCCAATAGCACAGTCACTGTCAACACTCCCCGATAACACAGACACTGTCAACACTCCCCAATAACATAACACAGACACTGTCAACACTCCCCGATAACACAGACACTGTCAACACTCCCCAATAACACAGACACTGTCAACACTCACCAATAGCACAGTCACTGACAACAGTCCCCAATAGCACAGACACTGTCAACACTCCCCAATAGCACAGACACTGTCAACACTCCCCAATAGCACAGTCACTGTCAACACTCCCCAATAACACAGACACTGTCAACACTCCCCAATAGCACAGTCACTGTCAACACTCCCCAATAACACAGACACTGTCAACACTCCCCAATAACACAGACACTGTCAACACTCCCCGATAACACAGACACTGTCAACCCTCCCCAATAGCACAGTGACTGTCAACACTCCCCAATAACACAGAGACTGTCAACACTCCCCAATAGCACAGTCACTGTCAACACTCCCCGATAACACAGACACTGTCAACACTCCCCAATAACATAACACAGACACTGTCAACACTCCCCGATAACACAGACACTGTCAACACTCCCCAATAACACAGACACTGTCAACACTCACCAATAGCACAGTCACTGACAACAGTCCCCAATAGCACAGACACTGTCAACACTCCCCAATAGCACAGACACTGTCAACACTCCCCAATAGCACAGTCACTGTCAACACTCCCCAATAACACAGACACTGTCAACACTCCCCAATAGCACAGTCACTGTCAACACTCCCCAATAACACAGACACTGTCAACACTCCCCAATAACACAGACACTGTCAACACTCCCCAATAGCACAGTCACTGTCAACACTCCCCGATAACACAGACACTGTCAACACTCCCCGATAGCACAGACACTGTCAACACTCCCCAATAGCACAGACACTGTCAACACTCCCCAATAGCACAGACACTGTCAACACTCCCCAATAGCACAGTCACTGTCAACACTCCCCAATAACACAGACACTGTCAACACTCCCCAATAGCACAGTCACTGTCAACACTCCCCGATAACACAGACACTGTCAACACTCCCCAATAAGACAGACACTGTCAACACTCCCCAATAGCACAGTCACTGTCAACACTCCCCAATAAGACAGTCACTGTCAACACTCCCCAATAGCACAGACACTGTCAACACTCCCTAATAGCACAGTGCCTGTCAACACTCCCCAATAACACAGGCACTGTCAATACTCCCCAATAGCAGAGTCACTGTCAACACGCCCCAATAGCAGAGTCACTGTCAGCACTCCCCAATAAGACAGACACTGTCAACACTCCCCAATAGCAGAGACACTGTCAACACTCCCCAATAACACAGACACTGTCAACACTCTCCAGTAAGACAGACACTGTCAACATTCTACATCGTAGAATATTATGGAATGAAATAACACATATGGAATCATGAAGTAACCAGAAAAGTGTTAAACAAATCAAAATATATTTTATGTTTGAGATTCTAAGAACCTTGGCGTGATCCTGGACAACACCCTGTCGTTCTCAACTCCCCAATAGCACAGTCACTGTCAACACTCCCCAATAGCACAGACACTGTCAACACTCCCCAATAGCAGAGTCACTGTCAACACTCCCCAATAACACAGACACTGTCAACACTCCCCAATAGCACAGTTACTGTCAACACTCCCCAATAGCACAGTTACTGTCAACACTCCCCAATAACACAGACACTGTCAACACTCCCCAATAACACAGACACTGTCAACACTCCCCAATAGCACAGTTACTGTCAACACTCCCCAATAACACAGACACTGTCAACACTCCCCAATAACACAGACACTGTCAACACTCCCCAATAGCACAGTTACTGTCAACACTCCCCAATAACACAGACACTGTCAACACTCCCCAATAACACAGACACTGTCAACACTCCCCAATAACACAGACACTGTCAACACTCCCCAATAGCACAGTTACTGTCAACACTCCCCAATAGCAGAGTCACTGTCAACACTCCCCAATAACACAGACACTGTCAACACTCCCCAATAGCACAGTCACTGTCAACACTCCCCGATAACACAGACACTGTCAACACTCCCCAATAGCACAGTTACTGTCAACACTCCCCAATAACACAGACACTGTCAACACTCCCCAATAGCACAGTCACTGTCAACACTCCCCAATAACACAGACAATGTCAACACTCCCCAATAACACAGACACTGTCAACACTCCCCAATAGCACAGTTACTGTCAACACTCCCCAATAACACAGACACTGTCAACACTCCCCAATAACACAGACACTGTCAACACTCCCCAATAGCACAGTCACTGTCAACACTCCCCGATAACACAGACACTGTCAACACTCCCCAATAGCACAGTCACTGTCAACACTCCCCAATAACACAGAGACTGTCAACACTCCCCAATAGCACAGTCACTGTCAACACTCCCCGATAACACAGACACTGTCAACACTCCCCAATAACATAACACAGACACTGTCAACACTCCCCGATAACACAGACACTGTCAACACTCCCCAATAACACAGACACTGTCAACACTCACCAATAGCACAGTCACTGACAACAGTCCCCAATAGCACAGACACTGTCAACACTCCCCAATAGCACAGACACTGTCAACACTCCCCAATAGCACAGTCACTGTCAACACTCCCCAATAACACAGACACTGTCAACACTCCCCAATAGCACAGTCACTGTCAACACTCCCCAATAACACAGACACTGTCAACACTCCCCAATAACACAGACACTGTCAACACTCCCCAATAGCACAGTCACTGTCAACACTCCCCGATAACACAGACACTGTCAACACTCCCCGATAACACAGACACTGTCAACACTCCCCAATAGCACAGACACTGTCAACACTCCCCAATAGCACAGACACTGTCAACACTCCCCAATAGCACAGTCACTGTCAACACTCCCCAATAACACAGACACTGTCAACACTCCCCAATAGCACAGTCACTGTCAACACTCCCCGATAACACAGACACTGTCAACACTCCCCAATAAGACAGACACTGTCAACACTCCCCAATAGCACAGTCACTGTCAACACTCCCCAATAAGACAGTCACTGTCAACACTCCCCAATAGCACAGACACTGTCAACACTCCCTAATAGCACAGTGCCTGTCAACACTCCCCAATAACACAGGCACTGTCAACACTCCCCAATAGCAGAGTCACTGTCAACACTCCCCAATAGCAGAGTCACTGTCAGCACTCCCCAATAAGACAGACACTGTCAACACTCCCCAATAGCAGAGACACTGTCAACACTCCCCAATAACACAGACACTGTCAACACTCTCCAGTAAGACAGACACTGTCAACATTCTACATCGTAGAATATTATGGAATGAAATAACACATATGGAATCATGAAGTAACCAGAAAAGTGTTAAACAAATCAAAATATATTTTATGTTTGAGATTCTAAGAACCTTGGCGTGATCCTGGACAACACCCTGTCGTTCTCAACTCACATCAAGGCGGTGACCCGTTCCTGTAGGTTCATGCTCTACAACATTCGCAGAGTACGACCCTGCCTCACACAGGAAGCGGCGCAGGTCCTAATCCAGGCACTTGTCATCTCCCGTCTGGATTACTGCAACTCGCTGTTGGCTGGGCTCCCTGCCTGTGCTATTAAACCCCTACAACTCATCCAGAACGCCGCAGCCCGTCTGGTGTTCAACCTTCCCAAGTTCTCTCACATCACCCCGCTCCTCCGCTCTCTCCACTGGCTTCCAGTTGAAGCTCGCATCCGCTACAAGACCATGGTGCTTGCCTACGGAGCTGTGAGGGGAACGGCACCTCCGTACCTTCAGGCTCTGATCAGGCCCTACACCCAAACAAGGGCACTGCGTTCATCCACCTCTGGCCTGCTCGCCTCCCTACCTCTGAGGAAGTACAGTTCCCGCTCAGCCCAGTCAAAACTGTTCGCTGCTCTGGCACCCCAATGGTGGAACAAACTCCCTCACGACGCCAGGTCAGCGGAGTCAATCACCACCTTCCGGAGACACCTGAAACCCCACCTCTTTAAGGAATACCTAGGATAGGATAAAGTAATCCTTCTAACCCCCCCCTCCCCCTTAAAAGAGTTAGATGCACTATTGTAAAGTGGTTGTTCCACTGGATATCATAAGGTGAATGCACCAATTTGTAAGTCGCTCTGGATAAGAGCGTCTGCTAAATGACTTAAATGTAAATGTAAAATTCTTCAAAGAAGCCACCCTTTGCCTTGATGACAGCTTTGCACACTCTTGGCATTCTCTCAACCAGCTTCACCTGGAATGCTTTTCCTACAGTCTTGAAGGAGTTCCTACATATGCTGAGCACTTGTTGGCTGCTTTTCCTTCACTCTGTGGTTCAACTCTTCCCAAACCGTCTCAATTGGTTTGAGGTCGAGGTCGATGATAGTTTTGATGTCTTCACTATTAATCTACAATGTAGAAAATAGTAAAAATAAAGAAAAACCCTGGTTGGTAGTATGTAGTTGGTAGTTGGTAGTATGTAGTTGTTAACACTTTATATCACAAGTGATGTTGTCTTTATATATGACAGTACAAATATGCCCAGGTATTTACTTCTAAACTACATGTTAAATGGGCATTACAGTAATAACAGCCTGCTATGTGGCTACGGGCTGTGCTTGTGCAGGTAAGCATAAGCTGAGTGGGAGCCAAACCAAGCTTTGGTGGTTAGCGCGCAGGACAGGTCAGGACAGGACAGGTCGGGACAGGTCAGAGAGCCTCTTAGGCTCCTTCCTCCTCCCCGTCTTCCTCTCCCTCCTCTTAGGCTCTTCCAGTAGGTCAGTGTTACAGAGGAGACACCTTCCTCCTCCCCCTCCCTCTCCTCTTCCTCCTCCTCTTCCTCTTCAGTAAGTCAACCTGCCTGCCAGCCCAGGCTAACATGCAGACAGTACCCACTGGGCACAAATTGGATGAATCAACATAGTTTCCACGTCATTTCAACATTTTTGTTGTTGTTGATGTGATGACATTCAATGTGAAAAATTGATTGGATTTACAAAAAAAGTCATTAACATAAAAAGTCGTCAACATAAAGACATTTCAGGAATTGTTGTCTTTTTCCACCCAACTACATTATTGCTGATTTCACAATGAATTCACATTAGTTGACAACTCAATGAAATGTAAATTAAAACTAGACGTTGAGCTGACAGTCTGTGGTCAGTGGGTAAGAGCCAAAAACGGATTAGAGATCACAGGAAAAACCGCTTGGTTGTGTGGCATTTACTCAATGCTTTAGCACCTGACCCAGACAGCGACTTTATAAATGACCTTACTCCAGGCAGCCACCAGCGTCTCCCGGGTGGAACCTACCCAGTCACACGTGCCTAGAAGTTAAGAAGCCCAGGTCAGGGCAGGTCTGCCTTGGGGATATGGGTCAGACAGTCAGGGGAGGGAGAGAAGGGAAGACTCTAATGTTTACTCGGAACTATTACCTCAGTAGTTGGAGACTAACCTCGATTTTGAGAAAGGTCAGAGTGTCCACATCCAGGAAGTGATTGAAATTATCCTCTGTTTATTCCATTCTGTTTTGTTCTGTTCTATTTGTTTTTCTTATTTCTGTATATTCAGTTGTTGTTTTCAAGGATTTGAATGTGATTCGTTTACTGCGGTAATATTGATTGGAATGCAATGGTTGTGCCGTGGTGGTAGACCATATTCATGTATAGTGGATTTTTTTGTTGTCGGTTACCTTGGATCTGGGTGTGTTTTGGGGGGGGGGGGGGGGGGGGGGGTTGAAAGATATAAGCATTATACGTGGATGCTTTCAGTAAATTGTTACCGAAAGTCCCTCTTCTGTTTCTTAAAATATGTTTTTAAAAACTCCATCTCCTACTGTTTGAAAGAAATCCTATTATATAATAGTCTGCCAAATCAACACTGTATTAGATTACAGCCAAATCAACACTGTATTAGATTACAGCCAAAACAACGCTGTATTAGATTACAGCCAAATCAACACTGTATTAGATTACAGCCAAATCAACACTGTATTAGATTACAGCCAAATCAACACTGTATTAGATTACAGCCAAATCAACACTGTATTAGATTACAGCCAAATCAACACTGTATTAGATTACAGCCAAATCAACACTGTATTAGATTACAGCCAAATCAACACTGTATTAGATTACAGCCAAAACAACGCTGTATTAGATTACAGCCAAATCAACACTGTATTAGATTACAGCCAAATCAACACTGTATTAGATTACAGCCAAATCAACACTGTATTAGATTACAGCCAAATCAACACTGTATTAGATTACAGCCAAATCAACACTGTATTAGATTACAGCCAAAACAACGCTGTATTAGATTACAGCCAAATCAACACTGTATTAGATTACAGCCAAATCAACACTGTATTAGATTACAGCCAAATCAACACTGTATTAGATTACAGCCAAAACAACATTGTATTAGATTACAGCCAATCAACACTGTATTAGATTACAGCCAAATCAACACTGTATTAGATTTCAGTTAAACGTTCCTAGTAGTAAACCAACATCATTCTAGATACGTAGGTAGTTTAAATTAGAACCTCCCCTATCCCTCCTTAAACCACCCCCTCACCAATACGTTGAATGGACCAGCCCTCTTTTGCATAAATTGTCTGTGACAGAGTAAGCCGGGTGAGCTGCAGGGTTAGGGTAAAGAGAGGCAGTGTGTGAGGACTATAGAGCATATGAACAGAGACAGGAGCTGTGGACTGACAGGGCTATACTGAGACACCACTGACTACTGCAGTCTATACTACAGGACTTACGGACACACTGCTGAAACTACTGGTCTGTTGACCTGAAACTGAAACTAAACAGCGTTATGTACTGTGCTTCCTATCCCGTCTCGACAGGGACCACCAGCAATAACCTGATGTATTGCTACAATGTCAAATCGGTGAGTGTGTTTATTATCTATTTAGAATAGTTTTCACTTTTTAAAAATGTTTATTTAACCTTTATTTAACTAGGCAAGTCAGTTAAGAACAAATTGTTATTTACAATGACGGCGTAGGAACATTGGGTTAACTGCCTTGTTCAGGGGGCAGATCAACAGAGTTTGTACCTTGTTAGCTCAGGGATTCAATCTTGCAACCTTTCAGTTACTAGTCCAACGCTCTAACCACTAGGCTACCTGCCGCCACTGAAAGGGTGTATAGTGTGTATGTCTCTGTTATATTCTACTATTGACGAAGTAACACATTATTAAGGATATAAAACACTATAACATTTCATCCTCTATTTTCTCAGTTTGTCTAACATTTGTGTCTATCACTTGTTATTAACATTATCCTCATATACTACTAAGGCAGGGATAATAATGTCAGACAATATCACTATCAGTGTAATAATATGTTCTGGTATAGTACAGAATTGACACCTCAAAGTAAGCCTACTCTATTCACTAGCGTTGCAGGTGCCTCATCCGTTTCAATTTAACTACCATTCATCACTACAGGGAGTCCCAACATTCTATATCATTCATCACAACAGGGAGTCCCAACATTCTATATCATTCATCACAACAGGGAGTCCAACATTCTATATCATTCATCACAACAGGGAGTCCAACATTCTATATCATTCATCACAACACGGAGTCCAACATTCTATATCATTCATCACAACAGGGAGTCCAACATTCTATATCATTCATCACAACAGGGAGTCCAACATTCTATATCATTCATCACAACAGGGAGTCCCAACATTCTATATCATTCATCACAACAGGGAGTCCCAACATTCTATATCATCACAACAGGGAGTCCCAACATTCTATATCATTCATCACAACAGGGAGTCCCAACATTCTATATCATCACAACAGGGAGTCCCAACATTCTATATCATTCATCACAACAGGGAGTCCCAACATTCTATATCATTCATCACAACAGGGAGTCCAACATTCTATATCATTCATCACAACAGGGAGTCCCAACATTCTATATCATCACAACAGGGAGTCCCAACATTCTATATCATTCATCACAACAGGGAGTCCAACATTCTATATCATTCATCACAACAGGGAGTCCAACATTCTATATCATTCATCACAACACGGAGTCGAACATTCTATATCATTCATCACAACAGGGAGTCCAACATTCTATATCATTCATCACTACAGGGAGTCCAACATTCTATATCATTCATCACAACAGGGAGTCCCAACATTCTATATCATTCATCACAACAGGGAGTCCCAACATTCTATATCATTCATCACAACAGGGAGTCCAACATTCTATATCATTCATCACAACAGGGAGTCCAACATTCTATATCATTCATCACTACAGGGAGTCCAACATTCTATATCATTCATCACAACAGGGAGTCCCAACATTCTATATCATTCATCACAACAGGGAGTCCCAACATCCTATATCATTCATCACAACAGGGAGTCCCAACATTCTATATCATTCATCACAACAGGGAGTCCAACATTCTATATCATTCATCACAACAGGGAGTCCCAACATTCTATATCATTCATCACAACAGGGAGTCCCAACATTCTATATCATTCATCACAACAGGGAGTCCCAACATTCTATATCATTCATCACAACAGGGAGTCCCAACATTCTATATCATTCATCACAACAGGGAGTCCAACATTCTATATCATTCATCACAACAGGGAGTCCCAACATTCTATATCATCACAACAGGGAGTCCCAACATTCTATATCATTCATCACAACAGGGAGTCCAACATTCTATATCATTCATCACAACAGGGAGTCCAACATTCTATATCATTCATCACAACAGGGAGTCCCAACATTCTATATCATTCATCACAACAGGGAGTCCCAACATTCTATATCATTCATCACAACAGGGAGTCCCAACATTCTATATCATCACAACAGGGAGTCCCAACATTCTATATCATTCATCACAACAGGGAGTCCAACATTCTATATCATTCATCACAACAGGGAGTCCAACATTCTATATCATTCATCACAACAGGGAGTCCAACATTCTATATCATTCATCACAACAGGGAGTCCCAACATTCTATATCATTCATCACAACAGGGAGTCCAACATTCTATATCATTCATCACAACAGGGAGTCCCAACATTCTATATCATCACAACAGGGAGTCCCAACATTCTATATCATTCATCACAACAGGGAGTCCAACATTCTATATCATTCATCACTACAGGGAGGGCAACATTCTATATCATTTATCACAACAGGGAGTCCCAACATTCTATATCATCACAACAGGGAGTCCAACATTCTATATCATTCATCACAACAGGGAGTCCCAACATTCTATATCATCACAACAGGGAGTCCAACATTCTATATCATTCATCGCTACAGGGAGTCCAACATTCTATATCATCACAACAGGGAGTCCCAACATTCTATATCATCACAACAGGGAGTCCAACATTCTATATCATTCATCACAACAGGGAGTCTAACATTCTATATCATTCATCACAACAGGGAGTCCAACATTCTATATCATTCATCACAACAGGGAGTCCAACATTCTATATCATTCATCACAACAGGGAGTCCAACATTCTATACCATTAATAGAACAGACCCTTTCATATACCTCTCACCAAAGGTCATTGCAGTGAACATGTGTCATGGGGTTTAGGTATATGCAGCTATGGCTGTATCTGGAATGTATGTGTGAATGTTCAATGGCACTAGAACTGGGACTGAGTGTTCCGTTCAGTCAGTGATGTTCGTGTAAACGTATTAAAAGTTCACAATCAATGTGGTTTCATTGTGATAGAAAATTATGATATTTGCAGCACATACTTACACTTTTTTTATTTTATAATTGTATTATGCAGTTCTTTAAAACTTCTGGAAATGTAATTGACCATTTATATGATCAGTGAGTTTTGCAACATATCAACAATTGTCAATGTGCAAATGTCCCTCTTTCAGCTTTCAGAACACAACATATAACGCATCAGTCTATATTTACCGCCTACCATTTCTCTGATGTGAGGCAGATTGCTGTGATCTCTATTTGATTTATCCGTGGTCTGTTTAAGCACTGGTCCCTATACTGTCCATAGGGACTGCTTTAATCTCTGGGAGAGTAACTAACTAGAACCAGACGTTAGAGAGTAACTAACTTGAACCAGACGTTAACTAGAACCAGACGTTAGAGAGTAACTAACTAGAAACCAGACGTTAGAGAGTAACTAACTAGAACCAGACGTTAGAGGGTAACTAACTAGAACCAGACGTTAACTAGAACCAGACGTTAGAGAGTAACTAACTAGAAACCAGACGTTAGAGAGTAACTAACTAGAACCAGACGTGAGAGAGTAACTAACTAGAACCAGACGTTAGAGAGTAACTAACTAGAACCAGACGTTAGAGGGTAACTAACTAGAACCAGACGTTAACTAGAACCAGACGTTAGAGAGTAACTAACTAGAAACCAGACGTTAGAGAGTAACTAACTAGAACCAGACGTGAGAGAGTAACTAACTAGAACCAGACGTTAGAGAGTAACTAACTAGAACCAGACGTTAGAGGGTAACTAACTAGAACCAGACGTTAGAGGGTAACTAACTAGAACCAGACGTTAGAGGGTAACTAACTAGAACCAGACGTTAGAGGGTAACTAACTAGAACCAGACAGTCGTGAAGAGGGCACGACAAAACCTATTCCCCCTCAGGAGACTGAAAAGATTTGGCATGGGTCCCCAGACCTTCAAAAGGTTCTACAGCTGCACCATCAAGAGCATCCTGACTGGTTGCATCACTGCCTGGTATGGCAACTGCTCGGCCTCCGACCACAAGGCACTGCAGAGGGTAGTGCAAACGGCCCAGTACATCACTGGGGTCAAGCTTCCTGCCATCCAGGACCTCTATACCAGGCGGTGTCAGAGGAAGGCCCTAAAAATGGTCAAAGACTCCAGCCACCCTAGTCAAAGACTGTTCTCTCTGCTACCGCACGGCAAGCGGCCGTGGAACGCCAAGTCTAGGTCCAAGAGGTTTCTAAACAGCTTCTACCCCCAAGCTATAAGACTCCTGAACATCTAATCAAATGGCTACCCAGACTATTTGTATCCCCCCCCCCCCCCCCCCCCCTCCCCCACATTTACACCGATGCTACTCCCTGCTGTTATCATCGATGCATAGTCACTTTAATAACTCTACCTACATGTACATATTACTTCAACTAACCGGTGCCCCCGCACGTTGACTCTGTACCGGTACCCCCCTGTATATAGTCTTGCTATTGTTATTTTACTGCTGCTCTTTAATTACTTGTTACTTTTTTTTCTTATTGTCATGCATATTTTTTTAAACTGCATTGTTGGTTAGGGGCTCGTGAGTAAGCATTTCACTGTAAGGTCTAGTATACATTTTTGAGTGCAAAATGGGGTCTTGTCTTCTTTCATTTCTTCATTTAAGTTTTTGTTGCTATCAGAGATGCTATTAGTCAAGTTTTTGTTGCCATCAGAGATGATATCAGTCAAGTTTTTGTTGCTATCAGAGATGCTATCAGTCAAGTTTTTGTTGCTATCAGAGATGCTATTAGTCAAGTTTTTGTTGCCATCAGAGATGATATCAGTCAAGTTTTTGTTGCTATCAGAGATGCTATCAGTCAAGTTTTTGTTGCTATCAGAGATGCTATCAGTCAAGTTTTTGTTGCTATCAGAGATGCTATCAGTTAAGTGTTTGTTGCTATCAGAGATGCTATCAGTCAAGTGTTTGTTGCTATCAGAGATGCTATCAGTCAAGTGTTTGTTGCTATCAGCGATGCTATCATTCCAGTTTTTGTTGCTATCAGAGATGCTATCAGTTAAGTGTTTGTTGCTATCAGAGATGCTATCAGTCAAGTGTTTGTTGCTATCAGAGATGCTATCAGTCAAGTGTTTGTTGCTATCAGCGATGCTATCATTCCAGTTTTTGTTGCTATCAGAGATGCTATCAGTCAAGTTTTTGTTGCCATCAGAGATGCTATCAGTCAAGTTTTTGTTGCCATCAGAGATGCTATCAGTTAAGTGTTTGTTGCTATCAGAGATGCTATCAGTTAAGTGTTTGTTGCTATCAGAGATGCTATCAGTCAAGTGTTTGTTGCTATCAGCGATGCTATCATTCCAGTGTTTGTTGCTATCAGAGATGATATCAGCCACATTTTTGTTGCTATCAGAGATGCTATCAGTTAAGTGTTTGTTGCTATCAGAGATGCTATCAGTCAAGTGTTTGTTGCTATCAGCGATGCTATCATTCCAGTTTTTGTTGCTATCAGAGATGCTATCAGTTAAGTGTTTGTTGCTATCAGAGATTCTATCAGTCAAGTTTTTGTTGCTATTGTAACCGATGTGAAATGGTTAGCTAGTCAGCGGTGGTGCGCGCTAATAGCTTTTCA
This sequence comes from Salvelinus alpinus, assembly GCF_045679555.1. Classification (NCBI taxonomy): domain Eukaryota; kingdom Metazoa; phylum Chordata; class Actinopteri; order Salmoniformes; family Salmonidae; genus Salvelinus; species Salvelinus alpinus. The sequence goes on from NC_092094.1 coordinate 4,892,326, forward strand.
ATCGGTGACGTCACTCGCTCTGAGACCTTGAAGTAATTGTTCCCCTTGCTCTGCAAGGGTTGTGGCTTTTGTGGCGCGATGGGTAACGATGCGTCGAGGGTGGCTGTTGTCGATGTGTGCAGAGGGTCCCTGGTTCGAGCCCAGGTAGGGGCGAGGAGAGGGACGGAAGCTATACTGTTACGCTATCAGTGAAATTTTTGTTGCTATCAGAGGTGCTATCAGTCAAATTGTTGTTGCTATCAGAGATGCTAATGTATCACAACTGTGAGGACATGTGGAAAATGTTAAAGTGCAATATATTACATCTCTATCTTCCTGTAGTTGTGTTCTTCACACATGGTGAAAAGTCTCCCATCATTTGTGATGCCATGACTGATGGTTTATAAATCAATGTGCTACTAAAAGAAAATGTCATGGCGACGGTTCATGTGTGTGTGTGTGTGTGTGTGTGTGTGTGTGTGTGTGTGTGTGTATGTGTGTGCCAGGCTGTGTGTTCGGGGGTTGTTATTGGGGGCCAGCGGGGGTGTGCTGGGGTGGGGGTGTGACCATTATTAACGGGTCGCCTGCTACGTGTGTGTGTGTGTGTGTGTGTGTGTGTGTGTGTGTGTGTGTGTGTGTGTGTGTGTGTGTGTGTGTGTGTGTGTGTGTGTGTGTGTGTGTGTGTGTGTGTGTTATTAACGGGTCGCCTGCTCCGTCCCATGGTAAGGAGGACAATTGGCATTATCCTGCACCATATGCTACCCACGGAGACTCAGACAGGGCTAGTGACAGCAGGGGCTCCTGTGTTTGGCCTGGTCCCACTATCACCATGGAACTTGTGCCAGACACGGCTAGAGCTGTGTGGGGGGGTTTGTGTGTGTGTGTGTGGTGAGGGGAGGGGGCTGTGTGTGTGTGTGTGTGTGTGTGTGTGTGTGTGTGTGTGTGTGTGTGTGTGTGTGTGTGTGTGTGTGTGTGTGTGTGTGTGTGTGTGTGTGTGTGTGTGTGTGTATGTGTGTGTGTGTGTGTGTGTGTGTGTGTGTGTGTGTGTGTGTGTGTGATGCTCAAGAGGGTCTTTAAATAGAGAGCTGGTCTGCTTTACAGGCGTTTGTCACCGGGGTAACAGTGCCTGTTGTCGGGGTAACTGACACCCCATTGATGTTCCTCAGGGAGGTTGATTTTCATTTCCTGAATCAGATCAAAGAGATGGGGGGGGGGGGTGCAGGTGCAGCACAGACCTCTCAGTGTGGGTAGGTGTTTCATTTGTAAAACCTCGTTCGATGATACAATAGTTCATTTTCATTTTTTATTGTAATAAAATAGAAAACTATCACTGTTTCAACATTTAGTTATTTTCTAGGTGAGACAATAGTCTCATACCCTATTACAACTGTGGTCCGGTGGTGTGGTCCGGTGGTGTGGTCCTGTGGTGTGGTCCTGTGGTGTGGTCCGGTGGTGTGGTCCGGTGGTGTGGTCCTGTGGTGTGGTCCTGTGGTGTGGTCCGGTGGTGTGGTCCTGTGGTGTGGTCCGGTGGTGTGGTCCGGTGGTGTGGTCCTGTGGTGTGGTCCTGTGGTGTGGTCCTGTGGTGTGATCCGGTGGTGTGGTCCTGTGGTGTAATCTGGTGGTGTGGTCCTGTGGTGTGGTCTTGTGGTGTGATCCTGCTGTCTGAAGAGGATTTATCCAATGTTATTCTGCAGCTTTTTCCAAATGAAATTCTTTCTATCCCAATCTTCCAAACTAGCCCTAAACCTGATTACGATTAGTGCAGCAGGGAATTCTCTCTCTCTCTCTCTCTCTCTCCTCTCTCTCTCTCTCTCTCTCTCTCTCTCTCACCCTCCCGGGCAGGCGGTGATGGGGAGGGAATGCTGTTCCCTTAATCCGGATGAGGAGGTGCATGGATCACCCAGTTTAGGGATTAACACAATAGCTCTGAGTCTGCTCCTTTCAGCACACCGCTTGGTTTTATTTAGACTTCTGTAGTATACTGTAGTGTACTGTATTATACTGTATTATACGGTATTATACTGTAGAGTACTGTATTATACTGTAGTGTACTGTATTATACTGTATTATACTGTATTATACTGTAGTGTACTGTATTATACTGTAGTGTACTGTATTATACTGTATTATACTGTATTATACTGTAGTGTACTGTATTATACTGTAGTGTACTGTATTATACTGTATTATACTGTAGTGTGCTGTATTATACTGTATTATACTGCATTATACTGTAGTGTACTGTATTATACTGTATTATACTGTAGTGTACTGTATTATACTGTATTATACTGTAGTGTACTGTATTATACTGTAGTGAACTGTATTATACTGTATTATACTGTAGTGTACTGTATTATACTGTATTATACTGTAGTGTGCTGTATTATACTGTATTATACTGCATTATACTGTAGTGTACTGTATTATACTGTATTATACTGTAGTGTACTGTATTATACTGTAGTGTACTGTATTATACTGTATTATACTGTAGTGTACTGTAGTGTACTGTATTATACTGTAGTGTACTGTATTATACTGTAGTGTACTGTAGTATACTGTATTATACTGTAGTGTACTGTATTATACTGTATTATACTGTAGTGTACTGTATTATACTGTAGTGTACTGTATTATACTGTATTATACTGTAGTGTACTGTGGTGTACTGTATTATTCTGTAGTGTACTGTATTATACTGTAGTGTACTGTATTATACTGTATTATACTGTAGTGTACTGTAGTATACTGTAGTGTACTGTATTATATTGTAGTGTACTGTATTATACTGTATTATACTGTATTATACTATAGTGTACTGTATTATACTGTATTATACTGTAGTGTACTGTAGTGTACTGTATTATACTGTAGTGTACTGTAGTGTACTGTATTATACTGTAGTATACTGTAGTGTACTGTGGTGTACTGTATTATTCTGTAGTGTACTGTATTATACTGTATTAAACTGTAGTGTACTGTATTATACTGTAGTGTACTGTATTATACTGTATTATACTGTAGTGTGCTGTATTATACTGTATTATACTGTAGTGTACTGTATTATACTGTAGTGTACTGTAGTGTACTGTATTATACTGTAGTGTACTGTATTATACTGTATTATACTGTATTATACTGTAGTGTACTGTATTATACTGTAGTGTACTGTATTATACTGTATTATACTGTAGTGTACTGTATTATACTGTAGTGTACTGTAGTGTACTGTATTATACTGTAGTGTACTGTAGTGTACTGTAGTATACTGTAGTGTACTGTATTATATTGTAGTGTACTGTATTATACTGTATTATACTGTATTATACTATAGTGTACTGTATTATACTGTATTATACTGTAGTGTACTGTAGTGTACTGTATTATACTGTAGTGTACTGTAGTGTACTGTATTATACTGTATTATACTGTAGTGTACTGTAATATACTGTATTAAACTGTAGTGTACTGTATTATACTGTAGTGTACTGTATTATACTGTATTATACTGTAGTGTACTGTATTATACTGTATTATACTGTAGTGTACTGTATTATACTGTATTATACTGTAGTGTACTGTATTATACTGTAGTGTACTGTATTATACTGTAGTGTACTGTAGTGTACTGTAGTGTACTGTATTATACTGTATTATACTGTAGTGTACTGTATTATACTGTAGTGTACTGTAGTATACAGTATTATACTGTAGTGTACTGTATTATACTGTAGTGTACTGTAGTGTACTGTATTATACTGTATTATACTGTATTATACTGTAGTGTACTGTAGTATACTGTAGTGTACTGTATTATACTGTAGTGTACTGTATTATACTGTAGTGTACTGTATTATACTGTATTATACTGTAGTGTACTGTATTATACTGTATTATACTGTAGTGTACTGTAGTGTACTGTATTGTACTGTAGTATACTGTAGTGTACTGTATTATACTGTAGTGTACTGTATTATACTGTATTATACTGTAGTGTACTGTATTATACTGTATTATACTGTAGTGAACTGTATTGTACTGTAGTATACTGTAGTGTACTGTATTATACTGTAGTGTACTGTATTATACTGTATTATACTGTAGTGTACTGTATTATACTGTAGTGGACTGTATTATATTGTATTATACTGTAGTGTACTGTAGTGTACAGTAGTATACTGTATTATACTGTAGTGTACTGTGTTATACTGTGTTATACTGTAGTGTACTGTATTATACTGTATTATACTGTAGTGTTCTGTATTATACTGTAGTGTACTGTAGTGTACTGTATTATTCCGTATTATACTGTAGTGTACAGTATTATACTGTAGTGTACTGTAGAGTACTGTAGTATACTGTAGTGTACTGTATTATACTGTAGTATAATGTTGTGTAGTGTACTGTAGTGTACTGTGTTACACTGTAGTATACTGTATTATACTGTAGTGTACTGTGGAATGCTATAATATGCTGTAGTATACTTTAGTGTTCTGTTGTATACTGTAATGTACGATTGTGTACTGTAGTGTACTGTATTATACTGTAGTGCACTGTAGGATACTGTAGTCTACTGTATTATACAGTAGTATACTGTATTATATTGTGGAGTACTGTAGTATGGTGTAGTATGCTGTAGTATACTGTAGTGTACTGTACTATACTGTAGTGTACTGTATTATTCTGTAGTGTACTGTAGTGTACTGTATTATTCTGTAGTGTACTGTAGTGTACTGTTTTATACTGTATTATACTGTAGTGTACTCCATAGACATATATTTACAAATGTATTCATATAGGCTATACTGTATATATTCACATATAGGCTATACTGTATATATTCACATATAGGCTATACTGTATATATTTACATATAGGCTATACTGTATATATTCACATATAGGCTATACTGTATATATTCACATATAGGCTATACTGTATATATTCACATATAGGCTATTCTGTATATATTCACATATAGGTTATACTGTATATATTCACATATAGGCTATACTGTATATATTCACATATAGACTATACTGTATATATTCACATATAGGCTATACTGTATATACTGTATTCACATATAAGCTATTCTATATATATTCACATATAGGCTATACTGTATATATTCACATATAGGCTATGCTGTATATATTCACATATAGGCTATACTGTATATATTCACATATAGGCTATACTGTATATATTCACATATAGGCTATTCTGTATATATTCACATATAGGCTATACTGTATATATTCACATATAGGCTATACTGTATATATTCAGATATAGGCTATACTGTATATATTCACATATAGGCTATACTGTATATATTCACATATAGGCTATGCTGTATATATTCACATATAGGCTATACTGTATATATTCACATATAGGCTATACTGTATATATTCACATATAGGCTATACTGTATATACTGTATTTACATATAAGCTATTCTATATATATTCACATATAGGCTATACTGTATATATTCACATATAGGCTATACTGTATATATTCACATATAGACTATACTGTATATACTGTATTCACATGTACTGTATATATTCACATATAGGATATACTGTATATATTCACATATAGGCTGTACTGTATATATTCACATATAGGCTATACTGTATATATTCACATATAGGCTATACTGTATATATTCACATATAGGCTATACTGTATATATTCACATATAGGCTGTACTGTATATATTCACATATAGGCTATACTGTATATATTCACATATAGGCTATACTGTATATACTGTATTCACATATAAGCTATTCTATATATATTCACATATAGGCTATACTGTATCTATTCACATTTTGGCTATACTGTATATATTCACATATAGGCTATACTGTATATATTCACATATAGGCTATACTGTATATATTCACATATAGGCTATGCTGTGTATATATTCACATATAGACTATACTGTATATACTGTATTCACATGTACTGTATATATTCACATATAGGATATACTGTATATATTCACATATAGGCTGTACTGTATATATTCACATATAGGCTATACTGTATATATTCACATATAGGCTATACTGTATATATTCACATATAGGCTATACTGTCTATATTCACATATAGGCTGTACTGTATATATTCACATATAGGCTGTACTGTATATATTCACATATATGCTATACTGTATATATTCACATATAGGCTATACTGTATATATTCACATATAGTCTATACTGTATATATTCACATATAGGCTATACTGTATATATTCACATATAGGCTATACTGTATATATTCACATATAGGCTATACTGTATATATTCACATATAGGCTATACTGTATATATTCACATATAGTCTATACTGTATATATTCACATATAGGCTATACTGTATATATTCACATATAGGCTATACTGTATATATTCACATATAGGCTATACTGTATATATTCACATATAGGCTATACTGTATATATTCACATATAGGCTATACTGTATATATTCACATATAGGCTATACTGTATATACTGTATTCACATAGGCTATTCTGTATATATTCACTTATAGGCTATACTGTATATATTCACATATAGGCTATACTGTATATATTCACATATAGGCTATACTGTATATATTCACATATAGGCTATACTGTATATATTCACATATAGGCTGTACTGTATATATTCACATATAGGCTATACTGTATTTACTGTTTTCACATATAGGCTATTCTGTATCTATTCACAAGTATTCATATAGACTATTCTGTATATATTCACATACTGTATATGGGTGGCAGGTAGCCTAGTGGTTAGAGTGTTGGACTAGTAACTGAAAGGTTGCAATATCGAATCCCCGAGCTGACAAGGTAAACATTTGTCGTTCTGCCCCTGAACAAGGCAGTTAACCCACTGTTCCTAGGCCGTCATTGAAAATAAGAATTAGTTCTTAACTGACTTGCCTAGTTAAATAAATATGTGTTTATATACATAGTTTTGGTCTCTGGTTTCTACTATGCCACTGACATCTCTTCCAGTAACTAGGAAGACTAACTTAATGAAGTCATTGTTTCAGTGTTATAGAAGTTTAGTTCATCACAATCTTTAATTTAGCTGTTCCCCCCCCCCCCCCCCCCTGTTCTTCTCAGGTCTATACTCAATCTCCAAATCACGACGACCTCCTCAACTCTGACTCATCCTCACACCCCTCCTCCAAAGCTCCTGGCAACGTGTTCGCAGGAACCTTTTTCAGTGAGCGACAGGGGAACAACAGTTCACCTGACATGTGGAACCCCAATGGAATGAACCAGCCTGGATACGGAGGCATGGTGGGAGGGGCTTCAGCTCACCAATCAGGAAGCTACAACAACATGCAACCAGCACATAATCACCTGGTAAAGAACTGACTGTACTTGACTTTACTCACACAAAGAGATAGTTTTAAATAAATAATGTTCTACTTATAGTTTTAAATGTTGATTGGCTCACACAGATGTAGATACTAACCCAGCACATGTACAGTACCAGTCAAAAGGGTTGGACACACCTACTCATTCAAGGGTTTTTCTTTATTTTTGCTATTTTCTACATTGTAGATTAATAGTGAAGACATCAAAACTATGAAATAACACACATGGAATCATGTAGTAAGCAATTTTTTTTTTAAACAAATAAACATTTATTTTATATTGTTCAAAGTAGCCACCCTTTGCCTTGATGACAGCTTTGCACACTCTTGGCATTCTCTCAACCAGCTTCACCTGGAATGTTTTTCCAATAGTCTTGAAGGAGTTCCCACATATGCTGAGCACTTGTTGGATGCTTTTCCTTCACTCTGCGGTCCAACTCCTCCCAAACCATCTCAATTGGGTTGAGGTCAGGTGATTGTGGAGGCCAGGTCATCTGATGCAGCACTCCATCACTCTCCTTCTTGGTAAAATAGCACTTACACAGCCTGGAGGTGTGTTGGGTCATTGTCCTGTTGAAAAACAATGATAGTCCCACTAAGTGCAAACCAGACGGGATGGTGTATCGCTGCAGAATGCTGTGGAAGCCATGCTGGTTAAGTGTGCCTTGAATTCTAAATAATTCACAGAAAGTGTCTCCAGCAAAGCACCATCACACCTCCTCCTCCATGCTTCATGTGGGAACCACACATGCAGAGATCATCCGTTCAACTACTCTGTGTCTCACAAAGACACGGCGGTTGGAACCAAAAATCTCAAATTTGGACTCATCACACCAAAGGACAGATTTACACCGGTCTAATGTCCATTGCTCGTGTATCTTGGCCCAAGCAAGTCTCTTCTTCTTATTGGTGTCCTTTAGTAGTGGTTTCTTTGCAGCAATTTGACCATGAAGGCCTGATTCACTCAGTCTCCTCTGAACAGTTCATTTTGAGATGTCTGTTTCTTGTACTCTGTGAAGCATTTATTTGGGCTGTAATTTCTGAGGCTGGTAACTCTAATGAACTTCTCGTCTGCAGCAGAGGTAACTCTGGGTCTTCCTTTGCTGTGGTGGTCCTCATGAGAGCCAGTTTCATCATAGTGCTCGACGGTTTTTGCGACTACACTTGAAATTTCTGCATTGACTGACCTTCATGTCTTAAATCCATCCAAGTCCATCATTACTTTATCTTTGCTTATTTGAGCTGTTCTTGCTATAATATTGACTTGGTCTTTAACCAAAGAGGGCTATCTTCTGTATACCAGCCCTACCTTGTCACGACACAACTGATTGTCTGAAACGCATTAAGAAGGAAAGAAATTCCACAAAATTAACTTTTAACAAGGCACACCTGTTCAGTGAAATGCATTCCAGGTGTCTACCGCATGAAGCTGGTTGAGAGTATGCCAAGAGTGTGCAAAGCTGTCATCAAGGCAAAGGGTGGCTACTTTGAAGAATTTCTAACATAAAATATATTTAGATTTGTTTAACACTTTTTTGGTTACTACATGATTCCATATGTGTTATTTCATAGTTTTGATGTCTTCACAATTATTCTACAATGTAGAAAATAGTAAAAATAAAGAAAAACCCTGGAATGAGTAGCTGTGTACAAACTTTTGACTGGTACTGTACTCTGGTCCGCTGCCAAATCATGTGTATGTTGTTTATTGTTTTGCAGGACTATTCTCCCCATTCAGTCTCACCTGTAGAGGTGAACAGGGGTCTTCCTCCTATGTCTACCTTCCACCGTAACAATCCTGCTGCATCTCACACCCCGTCAGCCAACAGCTCAGAGAACACCACAGGAAACCACTCTACAGGAAGGTCACAGACTGGAGCAGCCCTGGGGAAGGCACTAGCTTCTGTAAGTACTGGAACTTCCTGTCTGCTGTCCTATCATACTCTGTTTCTCTAATATTCTATGGCTTTTCCTGAGAATTTGGATTGGATTTGGAATGTCAGTTTACTTCCTGAATGGACTGAATTGAAATGGAATTGACCCCAATCCTGCTAGCCAGACAGATTACAAAGCCAGAGAACAATATCCTCTATCCACGATGACTACTAGGGAAATGACCCATGGTATTTGGTTCCAAATAGAACAATATCCTCTGTCCACGATGACTACTAGGGAAATGACCCATGGTATTTGGTTCCAAATAGAACAATATCCTCTATCCACGATGACTACTTGGGAAATGACCCGTAGTATTTGGTTCCTAGTATAACAAGTGACTGTGTTTCATTATTAACCCTGCCCTGGGCCGTGCTCGTGCTGCTGGTGTGTTTATGGCATGCTGTCTGACCAGTAAAATAACCAGGATTGACGAGTCAGCTCGGTTTACGAGCCCCGCTGCAAAGCCCAAGGCGGAGGTTGTAAAAACCACACAGAGAAATTACAGGTTGTGCTTTTAAAATGATGCATGGAGTTGCTCCTCACAGTCCTCTAACCGTCTCCTTACCCCACCTCTATATACCCCACCTCTTTACCCCACCTCTTTACCCCACCTCTTTACCCCACCTCTTTACCCCACCTCTTTACCCCACCTCTTTACCCCACCTCTTTATACCCCTCCTCTTCACCCCACCTCTTTACCCCATCTCTTTACCCCACCTCTTTACCCCACCTCTTTACCCCACCTCTTTATACCCCTCCTCTTCACCCCACCTCTTCACCCCATCTCTTTACCCCACCTCTTTACCCCACCTCTTTACCCCACCTCTTTATACCCCACCTCTTTATACCCCACCTCTATAAACCCCACCTCTTTACCCCACCTCTTTACCCCACCTCTTTATACCCCACCTCTTTATACCCCACCTCTTTATACCCCACCTCTTTACCCCACCTCTTTACCCCACCTCTTTACCCCACCTCTTTATACGCCACCTCTTTATAACCCTCTTTACCCCACCTCTTTACTCCACCTCTTTATACCCCACCTCTTTACTCCATCTCTTTACCCCATCTCTTTACCCCACCTCTTTAAACCCCACCTCTTTATACCCCACCTCTTACTCCATCTCTTTATACCCCACCTCTTTATACCCCACCTCTTTACTCCACCTCTTTAAACCCCACCTCTTTAAACCCCTCCTCTACCCCTCCTCCTCTATCCCTCCTCCTCTACCCTTCCTCCTCTTTCTCCCTCCTCCTCTACCATTCCTCCTCTTTCTCCCTCCTCCTCTACCCCTCCTCCTCTTTCTCCCTCCTCCTCTACCCCTCCTCCTCTTTCTCCCTCCTCCTCCTCTTTCTCCCTCCTCCTCTTCTACCCCTCTACCCCTCCTCCTCTACCCCTCCTCCTCTACCCCTCCTCTTTCTCCCTTCCTCCTCTTTCTCCCTCCTCCTCTAACCCTCCTCCTCTACCCCTCCTTCTCTTTCTCCCTCCTCCTCTTCTACCCCTCTACCCCTCCTCCTCTACCCCTCCTCCTCTACCCCTCCTCCTCTTTCTCCCTCCTCCTCCTCTTTCTCCCTCTTCCTCTTCTACCCCTCTACCCCTCCTCCTCTACCCCTCCTCCTCTACCCCTCCTCTTTCTCCCTTCCTCCTCTTTCTCCCTCCTCCTCTAACCCTCCTCCTCTACCCCTCCTTCTCTTTCTCCCTCCTCCTCTACCCCTCCTCCTCTACCTCTCCTCCTCTACCACTCCTCCACTAACCCTCTTACTTTAACCCTCCTCCTCTACCCCTCCCTACCCCTCCTCCTCTCTCCCTTCTCCTCTTTCTCCCTCCTCCTCTTTCTCCCTCCTCATCTACCCCTCCTCCTCTACCCCACCTCTACCCCTCCTCCTCTACCCCTCCTCCTCTACCCCACCTCTACCCCTCTTCCTTCTCCCCTCCTCTACCCCTCTACCCCTCCTCCTCTTTCTCCCTCCTCCTCTACCCCTCCTCCTCTACCCCTCCTTCTCTTTCTCCCTCCTCCTCTACCCCTCCTCCTCTACCGCTCCTCTACCCCTCCTCCTCTACCCCTCCTTCTCTTTCTCCCTCCTCCTCTACCCCTCCTCCTCTACCGCTCCTCTACCCCTCCTCCTCTACCCCTCCTCTTTCTGCCTTCCTCCTCTTTCTCCCTCCTCCTCTAACCCTCCTCCTCTACCTCTCCTCCTCTACCCCTCCTCCTCTTTCTCCCTCCTCCTCTACCTCTCCTCCTCTACCCCTCCTCCTCTAACCCTCCTACTTTAACCCTCCTCCTCTACCCCTCCTCCTCTATCCCTCCTCCTCTTTCTCCCTCCTCCTCTACCCCTCCTCCTCTACCCATCCTCTACCCCACCTCCTCTACCCCTCCTCCTCTTTCTCCCTCCTCCTCTACCCCTCCTCCTCTACCCCACCTCCTCTACCCCTCCTCTTCTACCCCTCCTTCTCTTTCTCCATCCTCCTCTACCCCTCCTCCTCTACCACTCCTCCTCTACCGCTCCTCTATCCCTCCTCTACCTCTCCTTCTCTTTCTCCCTCCTCCTTTGTCCATCCTCCTCTACCCCTCCTTCTCTTTCTCCCTCCTCCTCTACCCCTCTCCTTTTTCTCCCTCCTCCTCTACCCCTCCTCCTCTTTCTCCCTCCTCCTCTACCCCTCCTCCTCTACCTCTCCTCCTCTACCCCTCCACTACCCCTCTCCTTTTTCTCCCTCCTCCTCTACCCCTCCTCCTCCTCTACCCCTCCTCCTCCTCTACCCCTCTACTACCCCTCTCCTTTTTCTCCCTCCTCCTCTACCCCTCCTCCTCTACCCCTCCTCCTCTACCCCTCTCCTTTTTCTCCCTCCTCCTCTACCCCTCCTCCTCTACCCCTCCTCCTCTTTCTCCCTCCTCCTCATTCTCCCTCCTCCTCTTTCTCCCTCCTCCTCTACCCCTCTCCTTTTTCTCCCTCCTCCTCTACCCCTCTCCTTTTTCTCCCTCCTCCTCTACCCCTCCTCCTCTTTCTCCCTCCTTCTCTACCCCTCCTCCTCTACCGCTCCTCCTCTACCCCACCTCTACCCCTCCACTACCCCTCTCCCTTTTCTCCCTCCTCCTCTACCCCTCCTCCTCTACCCCTCTTCTTTATCTTACCCTCTACCTCCCCATCATACTCATCCTCTGCCCCTCACCTTCTCTTCCTTCTTTACCCTCTCTTCTCCTCTACCTCTCCTCCTCTACCCCTCCTCCTCTACCCCTCCTCCTCTACCACTTCTCCTCTCTCTGTCTGTCTGTCTTCAGATTTATTCTCCTGACCACACCAGTAGCAGTGAAAACTCCTCCACACCAGACAGGTCTCCGTCTCCATCTACATCTCCACACACAGGCTCTGGCCCCCCAGCTAACCCGTGGCACACAGGCTCTGCAACTGGGCCCCCAGCTAACCCGTGGCACACATCTGCTCAGGCCTCTCCCTCCCCCAGTTACCAGTGTTCTCCTATATCTCTGGTAAGGACATGGAGCTCTGTGACACTCACTTGTCATACAAGACAATCTACACATACGGTAGCTCGAGTTTTAATTTGAATTGATATAACTATAACTAAACAATTATTTTTTGGGTTATAGTTGCCTAGTTAAATAAAGAAAAAATGTATAACCAACCTCAATCGATGCAATCGTTTATATTCTCTCATGACAATAACACACCGTCTCTCTCCACCTCTCTCTTTCTCACTCGCTCCCCTACCCCTTCTCTCTCTCTCTCTCTCTCTCGCTCCCCTACCCCTTCTCTCTCTCGCTCCCCTACCCCTTCTCTCTCTCTCTCGCTCCCCTACCCCTTCTCTCTCTCTCGCTCTCTCTCACTCCCCTACCCCTTCTCTCTCTCTCTCGCTCCCCTACCCCTTCTCTCTCTCTCTCTTGCTCCCCTACCCCTTCTCTCTCTCTCTCTCTCTCTCTCTCCATATCTCCCTGCCCCCCCCCCTCCTCGCTCTAGTCTCAGTTGGAGGATCGTCTAGATAGACTGGATGATGTGGTCTATGTTCTGCATGACCATGCGGTGGGACCCATCCCCAGCCTGCCCTCTGACATCCACAGCCTGTTGAACCAGGCCAACCATGGACACATCCACAACACCCCTCTACCAGGGACACACCACAGACACAGACCCACCACGGCACAGGGCACAGCCATGGTGAGACACATTCCTTACTCTGTGAAAGTCTTTCAGGTTGTGGCTGTTTTGTGTATGATAATGTGTCTCGAAAGGCTATTGTCCACTGTGTGTGTGTGTGCCCACCCACTGCTCTACCAGTCACCAGTCACGCTCTAGATATGGTATGCATATTTTCCACATGTCATTTTCAACATATTTTCCACTTGTCATTTCAACATATTTTCCACATGTCATTTTCAATATATTTTCCACATGTCATTTCAACATATTTTCCACGTGTCATTTCAACATATTTTCCACGTGTCATTTTCAACATATTTTCCACGTGTCATTTCAACATATTTTCCACGTGTCATTTCAACATATTTTCCACGTGTCATTTCAACATATTTTCCACGTGTCATTTTCAACATATTTTCCACCTGTCATTTCAACATATTTTCCACGTGTCATTTCAACATATTTTCCACGTGTCATTTCAACATATTTTCCACATGTCATTTTCAACATATTTTCCACATGTCATTTCAACATATTTTCCACGTGTCATTTCAACATATTTTCCACGTGTCATTTCAACATATTTTCCACGTGTCATTTCAACATATTTTCCACATGTCATTTCAACATTTTTTCCACATGTCATTTCAACATATTTTCCATAATGGGAGGAGTGTTGTTCTGGAAATAAAGAACAGAGAGGAACATGTTTAATTTAATTTGCCGCGGGTCTGGAAAGTCTATCTATGTGTTTGGATACTATTCTGTCAAGGACCAGGTAACGACATGGACAGGGAATACATAGCCTGGTCCCAGAACGGTTAGTGCTGTTTTGCCACTCCATTGCTCTCACTGTCATGACACAGCAATGGAGTAAGCAAGACAGCACAAACAGATCTGGGACCAGGCTACAAATCCTACACCACTTACATATCAGTGTCTCTTTCCTTCCTGGGGATTGAGCCCAGCTGTAGTGGTGAAAGTCCAGGCAGAGGACAGAGTGATGGAAGTAGGTCTACATTACATTTAGAGGACAGAGTGATGGAAATAGGTCTACATTACATTTTAGAGGACAGAGTGATGGAAGTAGGTCTACATTACATTTTAGAGGACAGAGTGATGGAAGTAGGTCTACATTACATTTTAGAGGACAGAGTGATGGAAGTAGGTCTACATTACATTTTAGAGGACAGAGTGATGGAAGTAGGTCTACATTACATTTTAGAGGACAGAGTGATGGAAGTAGGTCTACATTACATTTTAGAGGACAGAGTGATGGAAGTAGGTCTATGTTACATTTAGAGGACAGAGTGATGGAAGTAGGTCTACATTACATTTTAGAGGACAGAGTGATGGAAGTAGGTCTATGTTACATTTAGAGGACAGAGTGATGGAAGTAGGTCTACATTACATTTTAGAGGACAGAGTGATGGAAGTAGGTCTATGTTACATTTAGAGGACAGAGTGATGGAAGTAGGTCTATGTTACATTTAGAGGACAGAGTGATGGAAGTAGGTCTATGTTACATTTTAGAGGATATAGAACTGTCTAATCCCTATTTGGGGTATTACATTCATTCAGTTTTCCAGGGATATGTGTGTCCATTAAAATGAATGATTCCTGAACAGAATTAGGGGCTATGGGGATTATAACATCCTCTGTGATTAAATTCATTCCGTGAGATTAACAGGGATCTGTTCAGGGATACAGAATTTGGTGACCTATTTGTCATTATGTGGGCGGCAGCGTAGCCTAGTGGTTAGAGCAGCGTAGCCCAGTGGTTAGAGCAGCGTAGCCTAGTGGTTAGAGCAGGGTAGCCTAGTGGTTAGAGCAGCGTAGCCCAGTGGTTAGAGCAGCGTAGCCTAGTGGTTAGAGCAGGGTAGACTAGTGGTTAGAGCAGCGTAGCCTAGTGGTTAGAGCGTTGGACTAGTAACCAGCAGCGTAGCCTAGTGGTTAGAGCAGGTAGCCTAGTGGTTAGAGCAGGTAGCCTAGTGGTTAGAGCAGGGTAGCCTAGTGGTTAGAGCAGGGTAGCCTAGTGGTTAGAGCAGGGTAGCCTAGTGGTTAGAGCAGGTAGCCTAGTGGTTAGAGCAGGTAGCCTAGTGGTTAGAGCAGGGTAGCCTAGTGGTTAGAGCAGGTAGCCTAGTGGTTAGAGCAGGTAGCCTAGTGGTTAGAGCAGGTAGCCTAGTGGTTAGAGCAGGTAGCCTAGTGGTTAGAGCAGGTAGCCTAGTGGTTAGAGCAGGGTAGCCTAGTGTTTAGAGCGTTGGACTAGTAACTGGAAGGTTGCACGTTCGAATCCCCGAGCTGACAAGGTACAAATCTGTCGTTCTGCCCCCTGAAAAAGGCACTTTAACCCACTGTTCTTAGGCAGTCATTGAAAATAAGAATTTGTTCTTAATTAACTGACTTGCCTAGTTAAATAAAGGTAAAATAAACATTTATGCCGCATCAAGAAATGTGGTAAATGTGTAATTTATTTATTAATAGTTAATATATGATTCTGTAAATGAAATACTGAACTTGTACATCGTCTTTATGTAACCTCTTAACGTGTGTGTGTGTATTGCAGGTAGACACTGTCAATCTGAACAACAACTCCCACTCTGCACTGCAGAGACGTTCACAGAATCAAAATGGCCACTCCTTCCCGGCAGGACTAGGTGGCTTGGAGCTGAAGTCGGAGGGTCTGGAGAGAGAAGAGCAGTATGAGCTACATCACAGCCATCACAACCAGGGTCACAGACACAGACACAGCTCTGACAGCCACAGCCAGCGCTCCGACGAGGAGAGCGAGTCCCACAAGACACAAGGAGACAGCATGACCAGGTGAAGACAGCAACATCAGCTATATGCTCTCTCTCTGCTGCTAGACTGGTCCCAGATCAGCTATATGCTCTCTCTCTCTGCCTCTGACTGGTCCCAGATCAGCTATATGGTCTCTCTATCTGTCTCTAGACTGGTCTCAGATCAGCTATATGATCTCTCTCTCTCTCCCTCTCTCTCTCTGCCTATAGACTCGTCCCAGATCAGCTATATGCTCGCTCTCTCTCTCTCTCTCTC
Source organism: Salvelinus alpinus (assembly GCF_045679555.1). NCBI lineage: Eukaryota > Metazoa > Chordata > Actinopteri > Salmoniformes > Salmonidae > Salvelinus > Salvelinus alpinus. The sequence continues at coordinate 4,908,884 of NC_092094.1, forward strand.
TCTCTCTCTCTCTCTCTCTCTCTCTCTCTCTCTCTCTCTCTCTCTCTCTCTCTCTCTCTCTCTCTCTCTCTCTCTCTCTCTCTCTCTCTCTCTCTCTCTCTCTCTCTCTCTCTCTCTCTCTCTCTCTCTCTCTCTCTCTCTCTCTCTCTCTCTCTCTCTCTCTCTCTCTCTCTCTCTCTCTCTCTCTCAAGCTGCTTTATTGGCATGAAAAACATTGTGTCAATATTGCCAAAGCAACAATGTATACAATATACATTGTAATACAATTAAAACAATGACAAATAATAATATAGAATGGCAGTAAATAATAATACAAAATTAAATATAAAAAATAGTAACAATAAAATGGTAACAGTCAATAGTCGAATGTAATGTATGGTGTAATGCACCACTACCACCACCACTATCATTAAACTGCTATCATTACCATTACCACCCATACCATTACTATTTGGAATGATAAACAACAATAATAATACTAATAACAATAACAGTAATAACAATAACAGTCATAATAAGTAAGTTACTGCTTACTATGCAGATGTTATTATTCAGTGTCCCTCAGGCTATGGCAGGCAAATACATATTTGGCTGCAAGAGGAGCCATTGCTCCTTCGCCCATGAGTATTTTTAGTTTTTCCTCTGGGTTTAATAAGTTAAAATTTGGAATAAATGTAGTCATTTCTGTGAATAATGAATCTCTTGGTGAGGAATATTTATCACAGTAAAGGAGAAAGTGCATCTCTGTTTCTACCTCCCCTGTCGTGCAGTGACCACATACACGCTCCTCTTTGGGTAGCCATGTCTTTTTATGTCTGCCGGTTTCTATTGCCAATCGGTGGTCACTCAGCCTGTACTTGGTAAGGATCTGTCTCTGCTTCGAATCTCTGACAGAGTAGAGATATTCAGCCAATTCATATTCTCTGTTTAGGGTCAGATAGCAATTTAGTCGGCTTTGGGATTTTGTTTCGTTTTTCCAATGTTGTAAATATGAGTCCTTTGATTGGTTCATGATTTTGTTTATTGGAATTCTTTCTTTTGAAGCAGTGCCGGTGTCAGCTTGGTTGGTTAGGTCCAACACCAGCTGACTGAGAGGGCTCGTTTCTGGGCTCAGTTCTTGGGTTTGAAGTGCTTTAAATTGCAGACTCGAATTTGGACTTGAATTTAGATGTAGCCAAAATTTTAATGATCTTTTCTGTATTTTCATTATTACTGGAAAGCGGCCCAATTCTGCCCTACATGCATTAGTTGGTGTATTTCTCTGGACTTGTAGGATTTTCCGACAGAATTCTGCATGTAGGGTTTCAATTGGATGTTTGTCCCACATTTTAAAGTCCAGTTTATTGAGTGGCCCCCAAACCTCACTTCCGTAAAGAGCTATTGGTAGGATTACACTGTCAAATATTTTGGTCCAAATTCTAATTGGGATGTTGATTTTGAATAATTTCATTTTTATTGCATACAATGCTCTGCGGGCTTTTTCTTTGAGTGCATTCACTGCCATATTAAAGTTTCCCGATGCAGATATGGTCAGACCAAGGTAGGTGTAATTTTTTGTGTGTTCAATTATGTTGTTGTTCAGGGTGAATTTATATTTGTGTTTCTGACATCTGTTTTGTTTTTGGAAAATCATGATTTTAGTTTTTGGGAAATTTACTGCCAGGGCCCAATTATGGCAATATTGCTCTAGAATATTAATGTTCTGTTGAAGACCTTCTTTGGTTGGTGATAGAAGTACCAAGTCATCAGCATATAGCAGGTATTTCACCTCTGTGTCAAATAGTGTGAGTCCTGGGGCTGGAGAATGGTCCAACATGTCTGCTAATTCATTGATATAAATGTTGAAAAGATTTGGACTCAAACTACAGCCTTGTCTCACACCTCGACATTGTGAAAAGAATTCTGTTCTTTGGTTTTTGATTTTTATTGCACACTTGTTTTCTGTGTACATACATTTTATTAAGTCATACACCTTACCACCAAGCCCACTTTGTAGAATTTTGTAGAATAGCCCTTCGTGCCAAATAGAATCAAATGCTTTTTTAAAGTCAATAAAGCAAGCAAAGATTTTGCCCTCTTTTTTTTGGTGGACGTGTTTATTAATTAGTGTGTGTAAGGTGTATATATGGTCAGTAGTGCGATGGTTAGGGAGAAAGCCAATTTGACATTTAGTTATTACATTTTTTTCTTGAAGAAAGGTTTGGATTCTTGAATTCAAAATGCTACAGAAAACCTTTCCCAAGTTACTGTTTACACAAATTCCCCTGTAATTATTGGGGTCTGATTTGTCTCCACTTTTGTGGATAGGGGAGATGAGCCCCTGGTTCCAGACATCAGGGAAGCAGCCAGAAGTTAAAACCATGTTGAACAATTTAAGCACAGCATTTTGCAACTCAGGTGTGCTGTTTTTCAGCATTTCATTTCTGATGTTGTCTAGACCACAAGCCTTCTTTGATTTAATAGATTTGAGCTTTTCATTTAGTTCTTGTTGGGTTATTGGGTAATCTAATGGATTTTGGTTATTTTTAATGACTGATTCAAGGATTTTCAATTTTTCTTTAATTTCTAATTGGTTCTGTTTTAAGTCTTTTTGTGGGATGTTTTTGTATAGATTATCAAAATAAGTTTTCCAAATTCCTACATCTTGTATGGCTAATTCTTGTGGCTTTGTTGTGCTTAAATTGTTCCACATGTCCCAGAACTGATTTTGGTCAATTGCGTTTTCAATTTCATCAAGTGTCTTGTTGGTATAATTCAGTTTCTTGCGTTTCAGTGTATGTTTATACTGTTTCAGAGTTTCAAAGTATTCATATCGTAGCTCTGGGTTGTTTTGCTGCTTATGTTTTTTGTTTGACATTTGTCTTAGGTGTTTTCTAATTGTTTTACATTCATTATCAAACCATTTGTCAGAAACATTTAGTTTTTTGTTTCTGATGTTGCATTTCTTTGGTTTTCTCAAATTTGCTTTCGATGCTGCTTTTTGGAATATGCAGTTGATGTTTAGAGTAGCCGAATTGACACCATCTTTATTGTTTTGGTATTGTGAGTTATTGAAAAACTGTATAGAGTTCATCATTTCTTTTGAGTTCAATGTTTCAATGAATCCCTCTGCACTGTTTGGAGCCCATCTGTATGATTGGTTTATGTTGAAGAGTTTATTGGGCAGTTTTTTTGAATGAATATTGCCGGTTAATTTCTTCAAAAACACGTTGATCTGACTGTGATCTGACAATGGTGTCTGTGGTCTGACAGTGAATGCACTAATGGAGGAGGGGTCAATGTCCGTGATGGCATAATCGACTACACTTGTCCCAAGAGCTGAGCAGTAAGTAAACTGACCTAAAGAGTCCCCTCTGATTCTACCATTAAGCATGTACAGGCCTAAGGCTCGACAGAGATGCACTAACTCCTTCCCATTTTTGTTCAGTATTTGGTCAGGACTGTTTCTATTATTTATAATAGGGCTGCTGTACAAGGAGGGGTGACCAAATATGTGGTGGTTACCTCCCGCATCAGTGTAGTCAGGCTCAGAACCTGTTCTTGCATTGAAATCTCCACAAAGAAGCACTTTACCCTCTGCCTGAAATGTAATGATTTCTGTATGGAGATTGTCAAAAAACTGATCATCATAATATGGTGAATCTGAAGGAGGAGCATAAGCTGCACATATGTACACGTCATTATCACAATAGCTTGTACCTTTGTTAAGTTTTAGCCAAATGTGACTGGTACCTTTTTTCATTTCATTCAGTGCCAAGTCCTGCTTATGCCAAATGATGATTCCACCTGAGTCTCGGCCCCGTTTAACATTTTTATGTTTGATTGATGGTAGTAAACTTTCTCTATAGCCTGAGGGACACTGAGTATCTATGTCTCCACGACACCATGTTTCCAGTAGGATTATGATGTCCTGTCCCTGGATGTTGTTAATAAATTCTGGATTTGTTGTTTTATAACCAAAATGTGAAGAGTAAAGTCCCTGGATATTCCAAGAGCTGATAGTTAATGATCTCATTTATAATAAGTGATATTCACTGGTTTGAGTAAAGTACATTGAAAACAATACAAAATAATATATATATATACAGTGGGGAGAACAAGTATTTGATACACCGCCGATTTTGCAGGTTTTCCTACTTACAAAGCATGTAGAGGTCTGTCATTTTTATCATAGGTACACTTCAACTGTGAGAGACGGAATCTAAAACAAAAATCCAGAAAATCACATTGTATGATTTTTAAGTAATTAATTTGCATTTTATTGCATGACATAAGTATTTGATACATCAGAAAAGCAGAACTTAATATTTGGTACAGAAACCTTAGTTTGCAATTACAGAGATCATACGTTTCCTGTAGTTCTTGACCAGGTTTGCACACACTGCAGCAGGGATTTTGGCCCACTCCTCCATACAGACCTTCTCCAGATCCTTCAGGTTTCGGGGCTGTCGCTGGGCAATACGGACTTTCGGCTCCCTCCAAAGATTTTCTATTGGGTTCAGGTCTGGAGACTGGCTAGGCCACTCCAGGACCTTGAGATGCTTCTTACGGAGCCACTCCTTAGTTGCCCTGGCTGTGTGTTTCGGGTCGTTGTCATGCTGGAAGACCCAGCCACGACCCATCTTCAATGCTCTTACTGAGGGAAGGAGGTTGTTGGTGTAGATCTCGCGATACATGGCCCCATCCATCCTCCCCTCAATACGGTGCAGTCGTCCTGTCCCCTTTGCAGAAAAGCATCCCCAAAGAATGATGTTTCCACCTCCATGCTTCACGGTTGGGATGGTGTTCTTGGGGTTGTACTCATCCTTCTATTCCTCCAAACACGGCGAGTGGAGTTTAGAGCAAAAAGCTCTATTTTTGTCTCATCAGACCACATGACCTTCTCCCATTCTTCCTCTGGATCATCCAGATGGTCATTGGCAAACTTCAGACGGGCCTGGACATGCGCTGGCTTGAGCAGGGGGACCTTGCGTGCGCTGCAGGATTTTAATCCATGACGGCGTAGTGTGTTACTAATGGTTTTCTTTGAGACTGTGGTCCCAGCTCTCTTCAGGTCATTGACCAGGTCCTGCCGTGTAGTTCTGGGCTGATCCCTCACATTCCTCATGATCATTGATGCCCCATGAGGTGAGATCTTGCATGGAGCCCCAGACCGAGGGTGATTGACCGTCATCTTGAACTTCTTCCATTTTCTAATAATTGTGCCAACAGTTGTTGCCTTCTCATCAAGCTGCTTGCCTATTGTCCTGTAGCCCATCCCAGCCTTGTACAGGTCTACAATTTATCCCTGATGTCCTTACACAGCTCTCTGGTCTTGGCCATTGTGGAGAGGTTGGAGTCTGTTTGATTGAGTGTGTGGACAGGTGTCTTTTATACAGGTAACGAGTTCAAACAGGTGCAGTTAATACAGGTAATGAGTGGAGAACAGGAGGGCTTCTTAAAGAAAAACTAACAGGTCTGTGAGAGCCGGAATTCTTACTGGTTGGTAGGTGATCAAATACTTATGTCATGCAATAAAATGCAAATTAATTACTTAAAAATCATACAATGTGATTTTCTGGACTTTTGTTTTAGATTCCGTCTCTCACAGTTGAAGTGTACCTATGATAAAAATGACAGACCTCTACATGCTTTGTAAGTAGGAAAACCTGCAAAATCGGCAGTGTATCAAATACTTGTTCTCCCCACTGTATATACATACATATATATATACATATACACACATACATACATACATACACACACACACACACACACACACACACACACACACACACACACACACACACACACACACACACACACACACACACACACACACACACACACACACACACACACACACATACATACATACATACATACATACATACATACATACACACACCATTATATATAAATATTATTATTATACTGGTGCCAATAAAATTAAGAATAGTTGTAAACAAATTAATAAGAATGGAATAAGACTGCACAAAAAATAAGTACAATGCAATCTGCAACCCTGTGTGTGTGTGTGTGCCCGTGAATTAAAGGGTCTGTCTAGCTCAGTAGTCTGCATATTAGTTGCAGTAGTTGGCGCACCTCTCCTATCTCTGATTGTTCTAGGTGTCTTTTGCCAGAGGTTACCTCAGCATATGTAGGCTGATGATCTGAATGATACATGGTGTGGACTGCATCATGTGGTGTACTTCTCTGAAGGACAGTGTTCTGTCTGACCCTGGAGTAGTGGTCAGAGCTGTGTTGTGATGGGCCAGGTCCAGTAGAGATGTGTTGTGACGGGCCAGATCCAGTAGAGCTGTGTTGTGATGGGCCAGGTCTAGTAGAGATGTGTTGTGATGGGCCTGGTCTAGTAGAGCTGTGTTGTGATGGGCCTGGTCCAGTAGAGCTGTGTTCTGATGGGCCTGGTCTAGTAGAGCTGTGTTGTGATGGGCCTGGTCCAGTAGAGCTATGTTGTGATGGGCCTGGTCTAGTAGAGCTGTGTTGTGAAGGCCCTGGTCTAGTAGAGCTGTGTTGTGATGGGCCGGGTCTAGTCGTGCTGTCCTGAGGCGGGTCTGGTCTCGTAAATCTGTGTTGTGTTGGGCCTGGTCTAGTAGAGCTGTGTTGTGATGGGCCTGGTCTAGTAGAGCTGTGTTGTGTTGGGCCTGGTCTAGTCGTGTTGTCCTGATGCGGGTCTGGTCTCGTAAATCTGTGTTGTGATGGGCCTGGTCTAGTAGAGTGTTATGCTGATGAATGAGGACCCAAAAGCGACTTAAGAGAAACAGAGTCTTTAATCCAGTCTTAAACAAACAATGATACTCCTGGATATTATCATAGGAAAATCCAAAACAGGAAACTGAAATCCTCTCGTCAGTAGAGAGGAACGACTGGAGACGCGACCACAGACTGCAGGTCGCTTCAGGAAGGCACAGGCCGTAGCTGACATAGACACCTGCTCACACGCAGCATCTGAAGAAGGCAAAAACACGACAGGGCGGAACAAGGACACAGAACAGCAAACATCAAACAAGAATCCGACAAGGACAGAAGCGGAAAACAGAGGGAGAAATAGGGACTCTAATCAGAGGGCAAAATAGGGGACAGGTGTGAAAGAGTAAATGAGGTAGTTAGGAGAATGAGAAACAGCTGGGAGCAGGAACGGAACGATAGAGAGAGAGAGCGAGAGAGGGAGAGAGGGAGGGGGAGAGAGAGGGATAGAAAGAGGGAAAGAACCTAATAAGACCAGCAGAGGGAAGCACAGGGACAAGACATGATGATCAAAGACAAAACATGACAGTACCCCCCCACTCACCGAGCGCCTCCTGGCGCACTCGAGGAGGAACCCTGGCGGCAACGAAGGAAATCATCAATCAACGAACGGTCCAGCACGTCCCGAGATGGAACCCAACTCCTCTCCTCAGGACCGTAACCCTCCCAATCCACTAAGTACTGGTGACCACGTCCCCGAGAACGCATGTCCATGATCTTCCGTACCTTGGAAATAGGTGCGCCCTCGACAAGGACGGGGGGGGGGGGGGAAGACGAACGGGAGCGCGAAGAAAAGGCTTGACACAGGAGACATGGAAGACAGGGTGGACGCGACGAAGATGTCGCGGAAGAAGCAGTCGCACAGCGACAGGATTGACGACCTGAGAGACACGGAACGGACCAATGAACCGCGGAGTCAACTTGCGAGAAGCTGTCGTAAGGGGAAGGTTACGAGTGGAAAGCCACACTCTCTGACCGCGACAATACCTAGGACTCTTAATCCTACGTTTATTGGCGGCTCTCACAGTCTGCGCCCTGTAACGGCAAAGTGCAGACCTGACCCTCCTCCAGGTGCGCTCACAACGTTGGACAAAAGCCTGAGCGGAGGGAACGCTGGACTCGGCGAGCTGGGACGAGAACAGAGGAGGCTGGTACCCAAGACTACTCTGAAACGGAGATAGCCCGGTAGCAGACGAAGGAAGCGAGTTGTGAGCGTATTCTGCCCAGGGGAGCTGTTCTGCCCAAGACGCAGGGTTTCGAAAAGAAAGGCTGCGTAATATGCGACCAATCGACTGATTGGCCCTTTCTGCTTGACCGTTAGACTGGGGATGAAACCCGGAAGAGAGACTGACGGAAGCACCAATCAAACGACAGAACTCCCTCCAAAACTGTGACGTGAATTGCGGGCCTCTGTCTGAAACGGCGTCTAACGGGAGACCATGAATTCTGAACACATTCTCAATGATGATTTGTGCCGTCTCCTTAGCGGAAGGAAGCTTAGCGAGGGGAATGAAATGTGCCGCCTTAGAGAACCTATCGATAACCGTAAGAATCACAGTCTTCCCCGCAGACGAAGGCAGACCGGTAATAAAGTCTAAGGCGATGTGAGACCATGGTCGAGAAGGAATGGGAAGCGGTCTGAGACGACCGGCAGGAGGAGAGTTACCTGACTTAGTCTGCGCGCAGTCCGAACAAGCAGCCACGAAACGGCGCGTGTCACGCTCCTGAGTAGGCCACCAAAACCGCTGGCGAATAGAAGCAAGCGTACCCCGAACGCCGGGGTGGCCAGCTAACTTGGCAGAGTGAGCCCACTGAAGAACAGCCAGACGAGTAGAGACAGGAACGAACAGAAGGTTACTAGGACAAGCGCGCGGCGACGCAGTGTGAGTGAGTGCTTGCTTTACCTGTCTCTCAATTCCCCAGACAGTCAACCCGACAACACGCCCTTCAGGGAGAATCCCCTCGGGGTCGGTAGAAGCCACAGAAGAACTAAAGAGACGGGATAAGGCATCAGGCTTGGTGTTCTTATTTCCCGGGCGATAGGAAATCACGAACTCGAAACGAGCGAAAAACAACGCCCAACGAGCTTGACGTGCATTAAGTCGTTTGGCAGAACGGATGTACTCAAGGTTCTTATGGTCAGTCCAAACGACAAAAGGGACGGTCGCCCCCTCCAACCACTGTCGCCATTCGCCTATGGCTAAGCGGATGGCGAGCAGTTCGCGGTTACCCACATCATAGTTGCGTTCCGATGGCGACAGGCGATGAGAAAAGTAAGCGCAAGGATGGACCTTATCGTCAGAAAGGAAGCGCTGGGACAGAATGGCTCCCACGCCCACCTCTGAAGCGTCAACCTCGACAATGAATTGTTTAGTGACGTCAGGAGTAACAAGGATAGGAGCGGAAGTAAAACGCTTCTTGAGGAGATCAAAAGCTCCCTGGGCGGAACCGGACCACTTAAAGCAAGTCTTGACAGAAGTCAGAGCTGTGAGAGGGGCAGCCACTTGACCGAAATTACGAATGAAACGCCGATAGAAATTAGCGAAACCGAGAAAGCGCTGCAACTCGACACGTGACTTAGGAACGGGCCAATCGCTGACAGCCTGGACCTTAGCGGGATCCATCTGAATGCCTTCAGCGGAAATAACAGAACCGAGAAATGTGACAGAGGAGACATGAAAGGCGCACTTCTCAGCCTTCACGTAGAGACAATTCTCTAAAAGGCGCTGGAGTACACGTCGAACGTGCTGAACATGAATCTCGAGTGACGGTGAAAAAATCAGGATATCGTCAAGGTAAACGAAAACAAAGATGTTCAGCATGTCTCTCAGTACATCATTAACTAATGCCTGAAAGACAGCTGGAGCATTAGCGAGACCGAACGGCAGAACCCGGTATTCAAAATGCCCTAACGGAGTGTTAAACGCCGTTTTCCACTCGTCCCCCTCTCTGATGCGCACGAGATGGTAAGCGTTACGAAGGTCCAACTTAGTAAAGAACCTGGCTCCCTGCAGAATCTCGAAGGCTGACGACATAAGGGGAAGCGGATAACGATTCTTAACCGTTATGTCATTCAGCCCTCGATAATCCACGCAGGGGCGCAGAGTACCGTCCTTCTTCTTAACAAAAAAAACCCCCGCTCCGGCGGGAGAGGAAGAAGGCACCACGGTACCGGCGTCGAGAGAAACAGACAGATAATCCTCGAGAGCCTTACGTTCGGGAGCCGACAGAGAGTATAGTCTACCCCGAGGGGGAGTGGTCCCCGGAAGGAGATCAATACAACAATCATACGACCGGTGAGGAGGAAGAGAGTTGGCTCTGGACCGACTGAAGACCGTGCGCAGATCATGATATTCCTCCGGCACTCCTGTCAAATCACCAGGTTCCTCCTGAGTAGAGGGGACAGAAGAAACAGGAGGGATAGCAGACATTAAACACTTCACATGACAAGAAACGTTCCAGGATAGGATAGAATTACTAGACCAATTAATAGAAGGATTATGACATACTAGCCAGGGATGACCCAAAACAACAGGTGTAAAAGGTGAACGAAAAATCAAAAAGGAAATGGTCTCACTGTGGTTACCAGATACTGTGAGGGTTAAAGGTAGTGTCTCACATCTGATACTGGGGAGAAGACTACCATCTAAGGCGAACATGGGCGTGGGCTTCCCTAACTGTCTGAGAGGAATGTCATGTTCCCGAGCCCATGCTTCGTCCATAAAACAACCCTCAGCCCCAGAGTCTATCAAGGCACTGCAGGAAGCAGCCGAACCGGTCCAGCGTAGATGGACCGACAAGGTAGTACAGGATCTTGATGGAGAGACCTGAGTAGTAGCGCTCACCAGTAGCCCTCCGCTTACTGGTGAGCTCTGGCTTTTACTGGACATGACATGACAAAATGTCCAGCAGAACCGCAATAGAGGCAAAGGCGGTTGGTGATTCTCCGTTCCCTCTCCTTAGTCGAGATGCGAATACCTCCCAGCTGCATGGGCTCAGTCTCTGAGCCGGTGGGAGGAGATGGTTGAGATGCGGAGAGGGGAAACACCGTTAACGCGAGCTCTCTTCCACGAGCTCGGTGACGAAGATCTACCCGTCGTTCTATGCGGATGGCGAGTGCAATCAAAGAGTCCACGCTGGAAGGAACCTCCCGGGAGAGAATCTCATCCTTAACCTCAGCGTGGAGTCCCTCCAGAAAACGAGCGAGCAACGCCGGCTCGTTCCAGTCACTGGATGCAGCAAGAGTGCGAAACTCTATAGAGTAATCCGTAATGGATCGATCACCTTGACATAGGGAAGCCAGGGCCCTGGAAGCCTCCTTCCCAAAAACTGAACGATCAAAAACCCGTATCATCTCCTCTTTAAAGTTCTGAAAAACGTTAGAACACTCAGCCCTTGCCTCCCAGATAGCTGTGCCCCACTCCCGAGCCCGACCAGTAAGGAGTGATATGACGTAAGCGATCCGAGCTCTCTCTCTTGAGTATGTGTTGGGCTGGAGGTGATGGGGTGATGGGTGTGTGGGTCCCTGCCAAGTGTTGCATCTTTTAGGTCCTTGGCAAAGGTTCTGACACTGTCCTGATCAAGATGTACATTATCGTATAAGTGTTGACATGTCAGAGTGGGGTGGTGAGCCGTTCTGACGTTGAGTAGTGAGGCACAGTCCACAGTGATCTGTTGATTTATTTTGTCGATCAACTGTCCTGGGAAGTCTTTTCTTGGTAGGAGGGTGGACACAACTATATTGGTTGTTGGGAACACAGCCTGTGCCCGTTCTGCCACTCTTCTCACTGCCCCAGATACATCTTCACCTTTGGCATGAAGGTCGTTTGTGCCAGTGTGGATGATGATGTTGTCGAGGGTGTCAATCCTGGTCTGACTGAGTAGCTGCATTGCACTGTCAGTTGTAGGACACCAGAACTTATACACCTGGTGTCTAGGGAATAATCTTTCCTGTACTAAGAACTTCCCATTTGAATCAATAAGGATTGCAGTTGTGGGTGACTGTCTGGCTGGAGCAGACTGGGAGACTGGTATTCTGACCTGGGCTGGAGCAGACTGGGAGGCTGGTATTCTGACCTGGGCTGGAGCACACTGTGTTGGAGCAGACTGAGAGGCTGGTTGGCTGACCTGGGCTGGAGCAGACTGAGAGGCTGGTATTCTGACCTGGGCTGGAGCACACTGTGCTGGAGCAGACTGGGAGACTGGTATTCTGACCTGTGCTGGAGCAGACTGGGAGACTGGTATTCTGACCTGTGCTGGAGCAGACTGGGAGACTGGTATTCTGACCTGGGCTGGAGCACACTGGGAGACTGGTATTCTGACCTGGGCTGGAGCACACTGTGTTGGAGCAGACTGAGAGGCTGGTTGGCTGACCTGGGCTGGAGCAGACTGGTAGGCTGGTGCAGTGTCATCAGGCTGTGTGGTGGAGGCCATGCTGGTCTCGGGTTCTGCTTGTGTTGTGCCAAGCTGGTGGACATGTTCTCCAGATGCAGAGGACATAATGACTCGCTGCTGGTTGAGGAGGTCAATGTATCTCTCTCTTTGTTCTAGCTCCTTTCTTGTTGTGCTCAGATGGTCTCTGAGGTCATAATTTGTCTGACTCAGTTTGTCCATTCTGCTTTCCAGTTTAGCAATAGATGCTCTGCTCTCCTCCTTGAACTGTTTCATCTCTTCTTTAAGTTTCTGGACCGTGTCCTCCTCTTGAAGCTTGTTCTCTCTGAGTTCTATGACCTCTGCTTCGACTAGAGAGAGGGTGTTGTGGAAACGTTGCATAGCAGGTGTTCTTGGTGTTGTAGGCATGTCCTTGGCTCTGTCTGCTGCAGGTGAGGTAGGTAGAGGGACACTGAGGGCTTCTTGCTGGGTCACAGAGACCGTTGGGGGCTGCTCTTCACCGTCATCTCCCTCCTTGACTTTTTCCTCAGTTTCTGAGATGATTTCAGCTTCTGCTTTTAGGGTAGTAAACCTATTCTCAAAAGCCTGGAGGCTTGAATCATTGCCTTGTATCAATACAGTTCCATTATTATATACATTTACTGTTTGATATGTGTTGCTAGGGTCAGCTTCTTCAAAAATGCTGATCTGACATCCTTGGCTGATGCCTCTCTTTTTTGAGAAAGGGAAATGGTTGCAAATAACCCTTTTCCATATATGCCCTCGTTTGGTATTAAAAATTAAATTTGCTCTTGTTTTGCAACTGGTAAGATCTGCAAACAGGCATTCATGGTTCTGTCCCATCAACAAACCTTTGAAACTTTTCTTAGCTTTCTCTGTTTGGATGTCTGGTGGGTAAACAAGTCCCATAGCAACGCTGGTGATGTTGCCTACAATGTTGCAATAGAAGTGTTGTTTCTTGTATTATTGTCTTTTATGTCTTTAGAGGACTGCTTCACCTTGATGTCCCCTTTCCCTTTTCTTCTGTCCTTATTTTGTCCCACTTTGTCCCTTCTTCTCTTCTGTCAACTAGACACTCCTTGTTAGCTAGCTAGCTTCTTTCAGGAGAGTCCCTAGCAACTGCCTAGCAACAGGTAAACAACTTAGCTAGCTAAGAAAACGGTATAATTTTATGAAAAAATGTTACTTTTTCAAAATCCTTTCTTCTTTGTTTGCTGCTTGTTTGGTCTCCTATTCAGTCTAGCAGTTTTCTTTTGCATTTTTTCGATGTACTTTACTCTAAAAACCATATAAATTTCAATATTTTTAGGAGCTCATCTTTTCAGCTGCTGCTGCTTAATTTGGAACTCCGGAACACCTCTCTCTCTCTCTCTCTCTCTCTCTCTCTCTCTCTCTCTCTCTCTCTCTCTCTCTCTCTCTCTCTCTCTCTCTCTCTCTCTCTCTCTCTCTCTCTCTCTCTCTCTCTCTCTCTCTCTCTCTCTCTCTCTCTCTCTCTCTCTCTCTCTCTACCTCTATCTCTATCTCTCTCTCTCTACCTCTCTCTCTCTCTCTCTCTCTCTCTCTCTCTCTCTCTCTGCCTATAGAGATCAGCTATATGCTCTCTCTCTCTCTCTCTCTCTCTCTCTCTCTCTCTCTCTCTCTCTCTCTCTCTCTCTCTCTCTCTCTCTCTCTCTCTCTCTCTCTCTCTCTCTCTCTCTCTCTCTCTCTCTCTCTCTCTCTCTCTCTCTCTCTCTCTCTCTCTCTCTCTCTCTCTCTCTCTCTCTCTCTCTCTCTCTCTCTCTCTCTCTCTCTCTCTCTCTCTCTCTCTCTCTCTCTCTCTCTCTGCCTCTCTCTCTCTCTGCCTCTCTGCCTCTCTGCCTCTAGACTCGTCCCAGATCAGCTATATGCGCTCTCTAGCTAACTCTAGCCTGGTCCCAGATCAGCTTTCTCTCCAGTTCTGTTTTGTGCTGTTTTTTTTAACACATACGCTACCAGTCAAATGTTTGGACACACATACTTATTCCAGGGTTTTTCTTAATTTTTTTTACTATTTTCTACATTGTAGAATAATAGTGAAGATATCACAACTATGAAACAACACATATGGAATTATGTAGTAACCAAGAAAAGTATTAAACAAATCAAAATATATTTTATATTTAAGATTCTTCAAAGTAGCCACCCTTTGCCTTGATGACAGCTTTGCACAAGCTAGGCATTCTCTCAACCAGCTTCACAAGGTAGTCACCTGGAATGTATTTCAATTAACAGGTGTGTCTTGTTAAAGGTTAATTTGTGTAATTGTTTTGTCACTTGAACTGAAATTAGGCAAACTTTTCGAATTTTAGCGACCAGGAAATGGCGATTTCGGCATAATGCATCTTTGAGTATTACAATGATCATATCAGATTTGTTTCCCAAACAAGCAGGTAGAGAGAACATTCGCGAAGTGTGTCGTGACTACGTGTCGATACTGATAGGATCGAAAAATAAACTCAGCGATGCTCTCTGATTAGCTTTCTCCATTCAAATATTCCCTTTAGAATTAGAATCATTCCACAATACTGACGACGGATCAGCTCCCAGAGAGATATTACCACTTACGGCTACAAATATTGACGTTGGCGTTATTCTAAATGCTTACCCTATAATAGGCTAAGGCACTAAATCAAGATTTGGTATGTGCCTGTTGAGCAAGGCACTTTAACCCTCATTTGCTACAGGGGTGCTCTATTGCTATGGCTGACGCTGTAAAACAACACTTCACTGCACCTAGCCGGGGTATGTGACAACAAAACGTCTGTCTATAATTAGTCAAATATAATTAAATTGAAAGAACATAAAATAAAATAGAATTTAAATATATACAGGCCTACGTAGCCTATAATCTATTCATCTTTTGCAGTCATCTCAGGGTTTCATTTGAAGCATCATTTTATACTTTTATTTTTTGTTGTTTTAACAATTGAAAAGACATTGGCAACTTTGTAGGCTATTAGTCATTAGACAATTATTATTATTATTATTATTATTATTATTATCATTATTATTATCATTATTATTATCGTTATTATCATTATTAATATTATTATCATTATTATTATTATCATTATTATTATTAATATTATTATCATTATTATTATCACTATTATTATTATTATCATTATTATTAGACAACTTAATTCTGGAGTTTTCAGTGGTCAGAGAGACTCTTAAAACTCTTGATTCTGTGTTTAGCAGAGACCTTCTGTGTATAAAGGAATGTGGAAGGGCAAAAAAAACAAAAAAGCATCTAACGACGCACTTAGCTGTTCTACGAGTGTTCTGATGCAGTCCGTAAATAACGAATGATTTCAAGTGCAACTTTAGTAACGATGGTTTTTGGGAAACAGCTCGGCTACTAAAGATACGTCGTCAGATGGTTCTAACGACGACCTTAATGCTGCGAAGGCTCTGAGAAACGAGGCTCTGGAGCAGAGTAGTCTCTCTCTACACAGCAGAGGAAACCTAGTTGGTAATGACGTCATTTCAGCCATTTAAGCCCGCTGGCTGGGTAGATGCCTATCTGTCTGTTGAGTTGATTAAAAGCTGGTAATGGCTCAAAGATTCAACTCGATTTTTATCTGGATATCAGATTGAGAGAGTCTACTTTTTTTGTTTTTTGTTACATAAATATTCCCACCAGAGGGCGCCATGTACCAATCCTGAAACCTCCTGCTTTCTCTCTCCCGTTTTACAGCAGCATCCATGAGGATGAGGACAACCTGAGCCCGGAGCAAAAGGCTGAGCGGGAACGAGAGCGGCGGATGACCAACAACGCCCGCGAGCGCCTTCGTGTCCGTGACATCAACGAAGCGTTCAAGGAGTTGGGTCACATGACACAGCTGCACCTGAAGAGCGAGAAGCCGCAGACCAAGCTGCTGGTTCTTCACCAGGCCGTGGCTGTAATACTTAGTCTAGAACAACAAGTCAGAGGTCAGTACTCCTGCCATCCCGAACAGATCTCTCATACGAAAGAGATGATGGCTATTTCTCAATTAATCTTTCCTCGATTCCTCACATCCTCTCTCGTCGCCTCCTTTTCAAAAACACATTGGGGGAGAAGGTCTGAGGGATGACCTCGTACCTTATTTTACAATACGATCGAAAAGGAGATTAGGAAAACACAGAAACATACATATATCTGTTATATATATAATATAATATATATATATGGGCGGCAGGTAGCCTAGTGGTTAGAGTGTTAGGCCAGTAACCAAAAGGTTGCTCGATCGAATCCCCGAGCTGACAAGGTAAAAATCTGTCGTTCTGCCCCCTGAACAAGGCAGTTAACCCACTGTTCCCCACTAGGCCGTCATTGTAAATAAGAATTTGTTCTTAACTGACTCGCTTAGTTAAAAAAATAACGTGCACCTTGACTTTATCCACATATTATTCTAAAATTGATTAGTTTCCTCCCCCTCATGAATCTACACACAATACCCCATAATAGCAAAGATTTTTTTTTTTTTTAGATTTTTTTGCAAATGTATAAAAAATAAAAACAGAAATATCACATTTACATAAGTATTCAGACCCTTTACTCTCTACTTTTTTGAAGCACCTTTGGTAGTGATTACAGCCTCTAGTCTTCTTGGGTATGACACTACAAGCTTGGCACACTTGTATTTGGGGAGTTTCTCCCATTCTTCTCTGCAGATCCTCTCAAGCTATGTCAGGTTGGATGGAGAGCGTTGCTGCACAGATATTTTCAGGTCTCTCCAGAGATGTTCGATCGGGTTGAAGTCCGGGCTCTGGCTGGGCCACTCAAGGACATTCATAGACTTGTCCCGAAGCCACTCCTGCGATGTCTTTGCTGTGTGCTTAGGGTCATTGTCCTATTGGAAGGTTAACCTTCACCCCAGTCTGAAGTCCTGAGAGCTCAGGAGCAGGTTTTCATAAAGGATCTCTCTGTACTTTGCTCCATTCATCTTTCCCTCGATCCTGACTAGTCTCCCAGTCCCTGCCGCTGAAAAACATCCCCACGGCATGATGCTGCCACCACCATGCTTCACCGTAGGGATGGTGCCAGGTTTCCTCCAGACGTGACGCTTGGCATTCCGGCCAAAGAGTTCAATCTTGGTTTCATCAGACCAGATAATCTTGTTTCTCATGGACTGAGAATCCTTTAGGTGCCTTTTGGCAAACTCCAAACGGGCTGTGATGTGCCTTTTACTGAGGAGTGGCTTAGTTTGGTCACTCTACCAATAAGGCCTGATTGGTGGAGTGCTGCAGAGATGGCTGTCCTTCTGGAAGGTTCTCCTATCTCTGCTTAGGAACTCTGGAGCTCTGTCAGAGTGACCATCGGGTTCTTGGTCACCTCCCTGACCAAGGCCCTTCTCCCCCGATTGATCAGTTTGGCCAGGCGGCCAGCTCTAGAAAGAGTCTTGGTGGTTCCAAACTTCTTCCATTTAAGAATGATGGAGGTTCTTGGAGACCTTCAATGCTGCATAAATGTTTTGGTACCCTTCCCAGGATCTGTGCCTCGCCACAATCCTGTCTCGGAGCTCTAGAGACAATTCCTTCGACCTCATGGCTTGGTTTTTGCTCTGACATGCACTGTCAACTGTGGGACCTTACATAGACAGGTGTGTGCCTTTCCAAATCATGTCCAATCAATTGAATTTACCACAGTTGGAGTCCAATGAAGTTGTAGAAACATATCAAGGATGATCAATGGTAACAGGATGTACCTGAGCTCAATTTCGAGTCTCATAGCAAAGGGTCTGAATACTTATGTAAATAAGGTATTTCTGTTTTTTCTTTTTTATAAATTTGCAAAAATTACCACAAACCTGTTTTCACTTTGTCACTATGGGATATTGTGTGTAGATTGATGAGGACATTTTTTGTATTTAATCAATTTTAGAATAAAGCTGTAACGTAACAATGTGAAAAAAATGGAAAGGGGTCTGAATACTTTCTGAATGCCCTGTATATAAATGCTGAATGAATAAGTACTTCACTACAGTGGAACATGAAGCTACGTATCCTCCTCTCTTTCTACGGGATGGTGTGGGCACGACCTCTTCCCTCTCTCCTCCATTAAGGTCACAGATTGAGAAAGAGAGAGATGGAGAAAAGAGAGAGAGATGGTGGTGTGTGAGACAGAGAGAGAGGTGGGTGTGCGAGAGAGATAGAGAGAGTTGGGGAGAAAACATGAAAGCGAGAGGGAACGAGAGATTAAAGGAGAGAAAGTGAGAGGGAACGAGAGATTAAATGAGAGAAAGAGAGAGGGAACGAGAGATTAAATGAGAGAAAGAGAGAGGGAACGAGAGATTAAATGAGAGAAAGAGAGAGGGAACGAGAGATTAAATGAGAGAAAGAGAGAGGGAACGAGAGATTAAATGAGAGAAAGAGAGAGGGAACGAGAGATTAAATGAGAGAAAGAGAGAGGGAACGAGAGATTAAAGGAGAGAAAGAGAGGGAACGAGAGATTAAATGAGAGAAAGAGAGAGGGAACGAGAGATTAAATGAGAGAAAGAGAGAGAGAACAAGAGATTAAAGGAGAGAAAGAGAGAGAGAACGAGAGATTAAAGGAGAGAAAGAGAGAGAGAACGCGAGATTAAATGAGAGAAAGAGAAAGGGAACGAGAGATTAACTGAGAGAAAGAGAGAGGGAACGAGAGATTAAATGAGAGAAAGCGAGAGGGAACGAGAGATTAACTGAGAGAAAGAGAGAGAGAACGAGACAGTCATATCATGTCTGATGCTGGTTCCCTGTCTGGTCTATAGGACAGTCCTAATGTTGATGTTCCCTGTTTTTTTAACATTTATTTAACTTGGCAAGTCAGTAAAGAACAAATTCTTATTTTCAATGACAGTCTAGGAACACTGCCTTGTTCAGGGGCAGAACGACAGGTTTTTACCTTTTCAGCTCGGGGATTCAATCTTGCAACCTTTCGGTTACTAGTCCAACGCTCTAACCACTAGGCTACCTGCCGCCTATGGGATAGCCCTAATGTTGATGTCCTGGTTCATTGTCTGGTCCATGGGACAGTCCTAACGTTGATGTCCATGTGATCTGCTACCTCTAGAGCGTAACCTGAACCCTAAGGCAGCCTGTCTGAGGAGGAGGGAGCAGGAGAAGATGTTAGCTGGGTTAACAGATGCCCAGGGCCTGCAGCAACACCAGGCATCACTACATCCTGGACTAGATGCAGCTAACCCCATGGGACATCTGTAAACATTTGACAGGTATGGGAATGGGCACCTGACTTTGTATAAAAGTCTGCGGCATTTTAGATTTTAGATTATTATATTTTTAACCATTTTCCAACAATTCTATATTGTTTCTCAACAAGGAGAATCCATGTTTACTTGACAGAACACAACATTTTTTTCTCAGGTTTTTGCTACAATAAATAGCATTAAAAGATGGTTTTCAAACTAGATTTCTAATCTACCCTAAAAGTCCCACCCACAGTGAATGATTGACAGGTCTGAAACCCTACCAACTCTGTGACTCACAAACATTTCTCCCCCCTCCCCTGACAATCCCACCCACATTGATTGATTGACAGGTCTGAAACCCTACCAACTCTGTGACTCACAA
The DNA here is from genome assembly GCF_045679555.1 of Salvelinus alpinus. Taxonomy (NCBI): domain Eukaryota; kingdom Metazoa; phylum Chordata; class Actinopteri; order Salmoniformes; family Salmonidae; genus Salvelinus; species Salvelinus alpinus. The sequence continues at coordinate 4,928,594 of NC_092094.1, forward strand.
ACATTCCTCCCCTGACAATCCCACCCACAGTGATTGATTGACAGGTCTGAAACCCTACCAACTCTGTGACTCACAAACATTTCTCCCCCCTCCCCTGACAATCCCACCCACATTGATTGATTGACAGGTCTGAAACCCTACCAACTCTGTGACTCACAAACATTTCTCCCCCCTCCCCTGACAATCCCACCCACATTGATTGATTGACAGGTCTGAAACCCTACCAACTCTGTGACTCACAAACATTCCTCCCCTGACAATCCCACCCACAGTGATTGATTGACAGGTCTGAAACCCTACCAACTCTGTGACTCACAAACATTTCTCCCCCCTCCCCTGACAATCCCACCCACATTGATTGATTGACAGGTCTGAAACCCTACCAACTCTGTGACTCACAAACATTCCTCCCCTGACAATCCCACCCACAGTGATTGATTGACAGGTCTGAAACCCTACCAACTCTGTGACTCACAAACATTCCTCCCCTGACAATCCCACCCACAGTGATTGATTGACAGGTCTGAAACCCTAACAACTCTGTGACTCACAAACATTCCTCCCCTGACAATCCCACCCACAGTGATTGATTGACAGGTCTGAAACCCTACCAACTCCTACCAACCACACAGAACCAAACGGAAGCAAACAGAATGGAACTAGGAGGGACCTACCTGCATTTGTCAAATTGAAACTCGTGTTTTCGTTGCCAAATTAAATTATTTATTTTTTAAATGGGATGATTGCTATTGCTTTACCCAATAAGGATTTGCTTTTTGGAAGGTGAAGAAAACTTATGTCAGTGTTAATCTTTGTAGGGCATTGAAAAATAACTCTCAAATGTACTTTGCTTTTGTCTTTTCAACTTACTTGAATGTGAAAGTATACGCTGGAGTTTTGCAATTTAATTTGATCACAGATTATGCGTACATAAATGGTCAAATAAATTGCAAAGGTATTATTTATTTGCCGTTATCAGCTTTGCATTTTAAGCTTTTGTCGTTTATATAACTACATATATTTGTTCTAATTGGCATCAGTACAAGTCAAAAGTTAGGACACACCTACTCATTCAAGGGTTTTTTCTTTATTTTTACTATTTTCTACATTGTAGAATAATAGTGAAGACATCAAAACTATGAAATAACACATATGGAATCATGTAGTAACCAAAAAAGTGTTAAAAACAAATCAAAATAGATTTTAGATTTTTAGATTCTTCAAAGTAGCCACCCTTTGCCTTGACGACAGCTTTGCACACTCTTGGCGTGAGTAGGCGTGTCCAAACTTTTGACCGGTACTGTACCTCTACAGGCGTTTCACTACACCCGCAATAACATCTGCTAAACATTTATATGTGACCAATACAATTAGATTTGATTTGATAAATTGCTGCTGTGAAACCTGATAGGAAGAATAAGATGGTAATCTGGGTCTTTGCTTATCTTTTGAATGGTTTCGGCTAGAGACATGCGGTTTTCTGCTCTGTAATTGACAAGCATGCTCAGATGGTAATTATTATATAATTTATAAAATGGTCAGATATATCTATTTTTAATACAGACTAGCAAAAATGTTTAGAAAATTGACAAATTACCTAATGGATTATAATACTTTTGCGGTACAAAAAAGGAGGTGCAAAAACACAAGTTTGCCACTGTAACGGATGTGAAATGGCTAGCTAGTTAGCTGTGGTGCGCGCTAATAGCGTTTCAATCGGTTACGTCACTCGCTTTGAGACCTTGAAGTAGTGGTTCCCCTTGCTCTGCAACGCTTCGTGGGTGACTGTTGTTGATGTGTGCAGAGGGTCCCTGGTTCGCGGCGAGGGGACGGTCTAAAGTTAAACTGTTACACCACCCCTTATTTTAATAGTGAGGATGCACATGCTCTGTTTTCTCCATGGCTCAGGCATCAGGTGCTAACATCTCTCAGGACTTCTTCTTCTTTGGTAGCATGTGTTGATCTGCTGTCGATCCAAGTTAAATAATGTATTCTTTCTTTCTACATATGAAGTGGGGAGGAGGATCATCCTGAGACGGTTAAAGACCATCCAAGGACATCCAAGACCATCCAAGGACATCCAAGACCATCCAAGACCATCCAAGACCATCCAAGACCATCCAAGGACATCCAAGACCATCCAAGACCACCCAAGGACATCCAAGACCATCCAAGGACATCCAAGACCATCCAAGACCATCCAAGGACATCCAAGACCATCCAAGGACATCCAAGGACATCCAAGACCATCCAAAACCATCCAAGACCATCCAAGGACATCCAAGGACATCCAAGACCATCCAAGGACATCCAAGGACATCCAAGACCATCCAAAACCATCCAAGACCATCCAAGGACATCCAAGGACATCCAAGACCATCCAAGACCATCCAAGGACATCCAAGACCATCCAAGGACATCCAAGACCATCCAAGGACATCCAAGACCATCCAAGACCATCCAAGACCATCCAAGACCATCCAAGGACATCCAAGACCATCCAAGGACATTCAATTGTTTCTCTGTAAAGTAAGCTATGAGACCAAGTAGGGAAAGAGACAGAAAAAGTGTTGTAGCAGCTCAATAGTCACGATAGGGACATTTCCTGATCCTCCTGTTGGAATTTGACCTGTGCCTAAACTTATAACTTGTTACTGACAAATGCATTTTAACCAGCAAATGTTTTGTATGTTTTATATTTGTTGTACAGTGAAGAAAAAAATAATTCAGTGTTTAATTCATCTTTTTATTATATTCTCCTATGTCAGTATTCGACCTCTTAGGGTGGTACAAGCTTAGCTGTACGCTCATGTGTGCGCTTGGCCAAGTCAGGTTTTTTTGGGATCTAAATGTGCTTTTTGGTTAGGCTACAAATGGACTAATACTTAATTGTTCAGAGTTTTTATTGAAAATATTGCTTACTTTTTACTAGCTTTTTATTGTTTATCTTTTCTACAATTACTAATAAGTAAATATCTGAATTACAGATCTTTAATTTTAAACTAAGTATGTGTTTCTTCAGAAGTGTTTTTTTGTCACATATTTTACTAGACATTGTAAATATTTATCTTTAATTCCCTGAGCAATCCACAATTTTCTGTATATTGGAGAGTTCCGGAATGAGGGACGTCTTCGTAACACTTATTACCTTCCAGTTATGTTGTCACCTATGTCATCTTCAGTAAATGTTCACCATAAAATGTACAGTAATGTGTACAGGAGTTCTGCTCATATAATGAAATAAATGTTATTTTTTTCAGATATCAGATGTATTTCTTATTTCTCCCTTAAAAAAGTATCAGACAAGACATATAGTATGTATTATTCGAGGTGTTAATAATGATGATGATGATGGTGATGATGAAGATGAGGATGATGAAGATGAGGATGATGAACACCTGCGCAATTTGCTGAATATATTTTATTTATTTTTATTTTTTATTAACAAATATCAACAAACATGCAAACAAGCATACATACAAACTATTTACATTGCCAGGAATCCTAAACAAATCATATTAATATTAATACAACACGTTTGAATTGCCTATTTGTTTTTTCATTTTAGTTAAAGTAGTGCCATGTTGTTTAAATTATTTTATAAAGTGGAAAAAAGTTCGGTTTTGAATTAGACCATTTGCATTTGTGAATATGAAAAGAACCTAATAATATTAGCAGTTGAATTAAATATTACTACATCTTTATCAATGTCAGAATTTCTGAAATAAATTATTATATCAAAACCATTAAATTGTACAACCTGTCATTTGTTGAATAGCTGGACAGATCCGCTAGGGGGAACACGTAGGCATACTATTAAATAGAGACTGTATGGAACCGGGAGGGAGAATCCAGAGTTCCATACAGAAACTCCCACAAGAGACTGTCACTTCAACCAGCGCATGTTGCACTACTAACAGAACTACGACAATTTAGGTAAGTCCATTACACGGATTTGCGCACAGGAACACTTTTCTAAACTGTCTAGCTAGCTGTTACTTGAACCAATTGAACAGTTTAGTGCTTTACGATGTGATTCTAGTTTTTGGCATTGCCTGGTAGGCTATCTTATCGTTCAATAACATCGATTGATCCGCTAGTAAAGGTGGCGTTTCATTATCTGCTGGTAAAATTGCATAGAGGATTACTCACGCATCTATCCTTTTTGTCTTTAATTTCAATCGTACAAATAGAGGCTGATAAAGTGCTTGTGAAGGAGAGAGTCTTTCGCTATTGGTTAATAAAAACGTTTTGTCCTATTTATTTTCATTAAAGAAATGTAGACCTATTTTATACTGTAACAAGTAGAGTTTTTTTTATCGCTTTGGTGCCATTTTCACAAGCACGTAGTACATTTTCATAGCTCTTTTGTGCAAAACTCAAAAAATATGATCACAAAGGAAGTTGTTTTAAAAACGAAGCACTTTTTTTCATCAAATGTAATCAGTGTTTTATCTAGAAATACTGTACATGCTTCACATTGCAATACATGTTCATATTAAGTTCTCGCCTTTCGTACATATAAAGTACTCGCCTTTCACAATGCAAAAGCTCACGTTACTTTTGATCGGATTCTCTTCTCGTTATTTAGAGACATTTTACTATGACTTAATTCGACTGCTCTTAATTGATGATCACTTAAACGTTTGGTCAACCTACTCGTGGGTAGAGTCTTTATCAATACCGTAATTTACGTTGCGGACACTTTTATCCAAAGTGACAACAGTCCACACATTTTGGTATGCGACCCCAGTGAGAATCGAACTCACAGCTGTTTGTGCCATGCTCTTAGGAACTGAGCCACACAAGACCACTACAATACTATAATATAATACAGGTCAAAGATGTGTATGATTGCCATCCCCATGAATGTACCACAGTACTTCAGGTCATGGAGGAGACAGGAAATGATTTCAATTGAGACCTATGTCAGGCTTGGATTCGCCATGCCAAAAAAAAAGGGTATTCCTCAGCTGCATGAACAATGAGGATATTTATAGCGATGTGGATGAGAACCTGTGGCCAAATGCTCCAGACAGGTTTGACGCAAACTAGTGCCTGCTAAACATTAGGTTTCTTTAATGTCTTTAATTTAAATACATTGTGAAATATGTCTTCAATGATCATACCTTTTGAACATTTCATGTTCAGTAAATGTTAATGGGTAGTGCAAGTGTATTGCCTAATGTGTAATATACTGTAATTTACAGTACTGCAGCACACTACATTAAAAGGGCAATTTTCAAACATGTATCTTAAAGTTTTTGCTGATAGTTAAAATAACTAAAGAGAATATATAATTTTGTTTTTGTTATTAAACCAATGTCCTCATTATATTTCATAGTAAACTTATATTTTTAACAAGGCAATGGGCAATGTTAGTGTGGTAAAGATTTCTACAAACAAAATTAATGCTCAATGAAAGGTTTTTGAATGTAAGACTGGCTGCGTTACACATCTTACCAGTTTGGAGTTTAGAAAATGGACCGCATACAGTATGTGAAAACACTACCAAAGAGATGGAACTACTGGAATACGGTAACAAAGTTACTTGCTGTAAAACACTACCAAAGAGATGGAACTACTGGAATACGGTAACAAAGTTACTTGCTGTAAAACACTACCAAAGAGATGGAACTACTGGAATACGGTGACAAAGTTACTTGCTGTAAAACACTACCAAAGAGATGGAACTACTGGAATACGGTAACAGTTACCTGCTGTATATTTCAATACTGAGCTTTTACATGTTGATTATTTCAACAACAATATACATTGTTCGAAAACAAACAAGTGTGTGTGTGTGTGTGTGTGTCTTTGTTTCCGTCCACAACTGATTTTCCCTCAAGTGCCATCTCATCATATCATCAACTGTAGATGAAAACTGTGTATGTGTGTGTGTGTGACAACCTGGTTGGAGCGACCACGGCCAGTGGTAGTCGTCATGCAGCACTAGTGTCCTGTAAACAATAGTTACACTGTTAGCACACTGAATAAACTGTTTTCTATTTCAATGTGCTGTTGATGGTGGTGTTTCTCTCTCTCTGTCTGTGGCTTGCTGGTTGGTGCAGCTGTTGGAGTGAAACCAGAGGCTCTTGGGATGTCATTGTTGTTAGTTGGGCCACATGACTTCTTCTCTGTTTTGTAAACAGTCGCCTGATTACATAGAAAGTGATGTATTATTCCATGGGGTAAACTGTTGTAAAGACAAGGGGTGGTTATTGGAGCCTACGGGTTAAGAGGAGCCGTGGTAATGCTTAGTTAACCAATAATCAGCCTCCAACGTGTTTGTATTTGCTTCTTTACAGCTGTGAATCTCTTCAGTTCTGAGGGAAGTCCTCTTGTTCATTCAGGACTAGTGTGGACCCAGCCAACACACAACGTTGTCTTAACGTTGTCTCTAAGTTGACTTCGTAAATGGAGTCTCACAGAAACGAAGCGAGTGGCTCTTCTCCAGACTTCAGTAGAATACCACAGGGCTACAACATGCAGCAGCCTGGACCTGGTCCTAGAGGCGGCCCTCGCCCTCAGGGCGACAGCAGCAGCAAGTTCGGGGTGAGGATACAAGTCCAGGGGATTGAGGGTCATCCTTACGTTGTATTGAACAACGGGGATAGTAGAGCAGCTCTGCCGTCTGGTGGCCTGGAGAGCTACAGCAGGAACTGGGACCACCAGGAAGAGTCTGACAATGCCCACAGCCAGTCTGATTACACCTCCATGGTGAATGATAGGCGATCTCCACTAGGAAGTCCCTATATGGGACGATCTCCACAAGGAAGTCCCTATATGGAACGATCTCCACTAGGAAGTCCCTATGTGGAACGATCTCCACTAGGAAGTCCCTACATGGAACGATCTCCGTTAGGAAGTCCCTATATGGAACGATCTCCACTAGGAAGTCCCTATATGGAGCACAGTATTCCCAACCACCAGGGGGAGTATGCTCGTGGAGGTTCTCTGACTGAGGTTAGGGAATCACAGAGGAAACTGGCGTCCACCGTGTTCATGTTCGACTTCCAGGAGCCACAGTTACAGCAGTTACAGAGGACCATGCCGGCATCTAATATGGTGTTGAACTTCCAGAGACACCCAGAGCTGCTGAAACCTTACAACCCAGACTGGAACAGCGTTAGCCCCCTCAGCCCCTGCCTCTCCTCCACCCGAAGACTCTCTGTTCCCCCCACTCAGACAACCTCTGTACCTAGGCCGGGACATCTCACCAGAGGTCTCCAGAGTGGGGCAGGGGCCTCCCTGACCCAGGGACCAGGGTCTAGACTAGGACCAGCCAGGATCCCTCTGCCTGCTGAGGGTATAGAGAGAGCCCCCACCCAGAGCCAAGGCCCAGGCCCTGTCCCAGCTCCCACCCAGACCCAAGGCCCGGGCCCTGCCCTTGTCCCAGCTCCCACCCAGACCCAAGGCCCGGGCCCTGCCCCTGTCCCAGCTCCCACCCAGACCCAAGGCCCGGGCCCTGCCCCTGTCCCAGCTCCCACCCAGACCCAAGGCCCGGGCCCTGCCCTTGTCCCAGCTCCCACCCGGACCCAAGGCCCGGGCCCTGCCTTTGTCTCAGCCCCAGGTCCCCACCACCATTCTTTTACCACCTTACTAAGTCCCCCAAGCGAGGTTACCAACATCCCCAGGAGGTCCCCAAATACAGTGGACACAGAACCCATCTCCTCCATAGGTAGCCTTATCAACCAGTTCGACGGCCCCCAGCAGATGGGCCGAGCTGGGCCTAGGAGAGGGAGGATAGCCCCTGAGGACCGGAGGAGGTCACGCAGCGTGGACAGTAGGCGACAGCGAAACTCAGACCCATTGGACCCCTCCAGCGCTGCCTCGGCCGTCAGAGGTACCAGGGGAGAGACTCCAGGGGGAGCAACTAGCGCTCCCGGATCACCTAAGGGGAGAGGGGCCAACGGACCCTCCACTCTGATGTTTAATAAGCTCCAGTGGGAGAAGGAGGAGGGGCCTAGCGTTGTGTCACCTAAAGCGGTGAAGGTACGGTACAGAGTGGAGAAGACCTCCCTGAGCAGATCCAGATCTCTCAACCACACAGAGGAGGAGTCAAAGAGAGAAACTCAGGTAAAAAGATTTTAATAGTGTATATTATAGTTTATTGTAGGTGAAAGGTTCAGAGGTCTATTTCTTTGCTTTAGAAAACACCATTAGTTTAGTTTTGTCAGTATTGAGGATAAGCTTCAATTGACACAAGGTATGTTGAACAGTATATGAAGTATTGGAAAGCTTTTGTGAGAGACGAGGCACAACAATAAATAACAGAATCATCGGCATAAAAGTGAAGTTGCGCATTTTGCACATTTTATATTATAGTGCTACAGTAGTCGGTGTATATTATAGTACTACTACAGTAGGAGGTGTATATTATAGTGCTACTACAGTGGTAGGTGTATATTATAGTGCTACTACAGTAGTAGGTGTATATTATAGTACTACTACAGTAGTAGGTGTATATTATAGTACTACTACAGTAGTAGGTGTATATTATAGTGCTACTACAGTAGTAGGTGTATATTATAGTGCTACTACAGTAGTAGGTGTATATTATAGTACTACTACAGTAGTAGGTGTATATTATAGTACTACTACAGTAGTAGGTGTATATTATAGTACTACTACAGTGGTAGGTGTATATTATAGTATTATTAAAGTAGTAGGTGTATATTATAGTACTACTACAGTAGTAGGTGTATATTATAGTACTACTACAGTAGTAGGTGTATATTATAGTACTACTACAGTAGTAGGTGTATATTATAGTACTACTACAGTAGTAGGTGTATATTATAGTACTACTACAGTAGTAGGTGTATATTATAGTACTACTACAGTAGGAGGTGTATATTATAGTACTACTACAGTAGGAGGTGTATATTATAGTACTACTACAGTAGTAGGTGTATATTATAGTACTACTACAGTAGGAGGTGTATATTATAGTACTACAGTAGTAGGTGTATATTATAGTATTATTAAAGTAGTAGGTGTATATTATAGTACTACAGTAGTAGGTGTATATTATAGTAGAAAATATATATGTTGTATTGTCACGTACACCGGATAGGTGCAGTGAAATGTGTGGTTTTACAAGAGGGGTGTCAAACTCATTCCATGGAGGGCCTAGTGTCTGCAGGTTTATGTTTTTTCCCCTTTTAATTAAACCCTCAACCAAAATGTAAATGTAAAAATGGCCACCCCTCATAGCCTGGTTCCTCTCTAGGTTTCTTCCTAGGTTTTGGCCTTTTTAGGGAGTTTTTCCTAGCCACCGTGCTTCTACACCTGCATTGGTTGCTGTTTGGGGTTTTAGGCTGGGTTTCTGTACAGCACTTTGAGATATCAGCTGATGTACGAAGGTCTATATAAATACATTTGATTTGATTTGAACCCTTGCAAAACCACACTAGGTATTATTCGAATGAGCTCCGCCCCTAAACAATTTTGTATTGTAATCCAATTTGGCCTTGTTTCGGAGGTGGAGTTAATTGGAATAATGCCCAGTGTGCTTTGCAAGTGTTCATTTTTACATTTTGGTAATTTAGCAGACCTTCTTAATACACCATATTGCTATCAGACGTCTGCTACCAACTCAGCAGATTTAGTGTGATAGGAGGCCACAAAACTGTGACCTGCTATAAAACATTTATAAAACCTTGAGCTGTGAAAAGTATTTTGAAAATACTAATTTCAGCTCTCGAAGGTATTTTGTTTGTTATAGAATATATTGTACTGTAGTTCAGGCCAGAGAAATACAGATGTCAAAAATACTCTTTAGGTAACTGGAATACGCATTTTAAAATAAATGTAACATGAAACAAAATCTAGGGCAAATAATACACATACTACCGTTCAAAAGCTTGATACTGTGGATACACCTTGATATTGTGTTGTGTTTCCAGGTCATCACTCCAGATCTTTTGAAAGGTCAGAGGGGACTGCAGCAGGTCTCAACTGAAACACAACGACCAAATGAAGACACCACTAAACAGATACTGTTCACTTACCTCAATGATGGGTAAATTACACTTGGAATATCTCAATCACGATTTAGTTTCATGATTCTCTACTCGTTTTAACCTTGAGCTGTGACAGAACCTCTGGCATGATGCCCGAGAGACGGAGGGGTCGGCATCAATTCTGATTCCATTTAGGAACATTTGAATTTTCACTTCACATTTGAATGACTTCTATTCTGATCCCAAGTGACTATTACACATTTCTCATATTTTGCCTTTAATGATATGACGGAGAGAATGTGAACGAGATCTGTTACATTCTGGTAAAGGATTGCTGTTACAGCACACACACACACACACACACACACACACACACACACACACACACACACACACACACACACACACACACTCACACACACCAGTTCAGGAATGCAGAGTATGATGAACACATTTCCACAGTGCCAACAGTAGAATATCACTTTCATCTCCTCACCAGTAATACAAACTGGCAGAAATGTTGAATACTTTGAAGACACAAACCCCCAAAAAACTATTTGATATACCACGCTGAAACATTAGAAGATAAACATCAGACAGATCTAGTCTTGAAAGAATATGAGGAAGCCTGGAAATTGAGGCTCTGTGTGTGTAGCACAAGCAAAATCAATTATAGCCTTCATTATCTTACATCTATATGACTGGTATGTTGTATGGTAGTTATATGACTGGTATGTTGTATGGTAGTTATATGACTGGTATGTTGTATGGTAGTTATATGACTGGTATGTTGTATGGTAGTTATATGACTGGTATGTTGTATGGTAGTTATATGACTGGTATGTTGTATGGTAGTTATATGACTGGTATGTTGTACGGTAGTTATATGACTGGTATGTTGTATGGTAGTTATATGACTGGTATGTTGTATGGTAGTTATATGACTGGTATGTTGTATGGTAGTTATATGACTGGTATGTTGTACGGTAGTTATATGACTGGTATGTTGTTCTGTAGTTATATGACTGGTATGTTGTATGGTAGTTATATGACTGGTATGTTGTATGGTAGTTATATGACTGGTATGTTGTATGGTAGTTATATGACTGGTATGTTGTATGGTAGTTATATGACTGGTATGTTGTACGGTAGTTATATGACTGGTATGTTGTATGGTAGTTATATGACTGGTATGTTGTATGGTAGTTATATGACTGGTATGTTGTTCTGTAGTTATATGACTGTGGTATGCTGGTGAACTCCGTGTGATTGGTTGTTGTTATTCCCTCAGGACCACTGATTTAACCTCCACCACTCAGAAGAAGGTGAACCTGGTGTTTGACAGAATCAACCAACTGAAGTGGAAGACTGCAGAGAATGTGGAGGAGGAGATCAGGGTGAGGCTTGTTTGGGATGACATGGCTCAGATGGTCGGCTCTATCCACCCTGAAACACACGTTGTTAAAGTAGCCTTTGTAAAACTGAAGGTTTTCTAATGAGTGAATGTTATTGGGCGTGTGTGTGTGTGTGTGTGTGCTCGTGTGTGTGTGTGTCCCAACCCTGCAGGATTATACTGCAGAGGCCAAGGAGCTACAGCAGAAAGGAGCAGAACTGGAGAGAGAGGTGTCAAAGCTGAAGACGCAGTTGGAGCATAAGACCAAGGTAAAAGTAGTTCCACCGTGGTCGTTTTCATTAGGCCACGCAACGGACAATGGTACATAAACCAAAAATGAGTGATTGTTTCTGTTTCGAACCATTTTCCTTTCCGTTCGGTGGCTAATTGAACATAACCGATATAAAACTGGTAATTCACATCATACTGTGTAAATCCTTCATGGCTAAATGATAACATTGGGGACTATTTGTGTCCTGTAGAATGGTAGAACCCTAGCGGAGGCATGTGAGAAGGCTCAGACGGACATGAAGACTGTTCAGGAGGAACTGGACAGGAGACACGAGGAACTCTCCACGCTACGGGATAGGCTGGCTGGGATGGAGGCGGAGCTTGAAGTTGCCATAGACGAGTAAGGCCCAATCCTAAATGGACCCCGGCAAGACCTTAAACCTTATGTGGAGATTTGAGAGGATCTCTGAACCTGTCGTTGTGAATTGTGAAATGACCTCTTGAAGAACAATTTCTGTTTTCTCTGGTCTGGTTCTCAGGCTTATGTTACTAGTGCAGGTCAGAATGTGAGGTGGTCTGTATATTTGAGTCCATGATTCAGCCTAGTGACCTTTTCTCAAGACAAAAGGTGTATGTTCCTCAGGCTAGTCCAGGTGAAGGCAGAGAGAGAACATGGCCGTACAGAGATGAAGGACCTCCAGCTGCAGCTGTCGGAGATGCATGATGAGCTGGACCAGGCTAAGAACACAACACGGGCAGAAAGCACAGAGAAACAGCTCCTTCTGAAGGTAAGGAACAGGTTGTGAGAGAACTTGGTTCATTCTCATTCTTCCACAATATTTTGAATTCAGAATATTCCCATGATTCCCCCCTTTTTGTACACTTCTGCTTCTCGCTGTTTATTATCTATGCATAGTCACTTCACCCCCACCCTACATGTACAGATGACCTCAACTAACCTGTACCCCCGCACACCTACTCTGTACCGGTACCCCCTGTATATAGCCTCCACATTGACTCTGTACCGGTACCCCCTGTATATAGCCTTCACATTGACTCGGTACCGTAACACCCTGTATATAGCCTCTACACTGACTCGGTACAGTAATACCCTGTATATAGCCTCCACATTGACTCGGTACAGTAATACCCTGTATATAGCCTCGTTATTCTTATTGTGTTACTTTTTATTTTAGTGTACTTGGTAAATATTTTCTTAACTCTTCTTGAACTGCACTGTTGGTTTAAGGGCTTGTAAGTAAGCATTTCACGGTAAAGTCTACACTTGTTGTATTCGTCGCATGTGACAAATAAAGTTTGATTTGTATAGTCCATATAGAGTGTTTACTGCGTGTATTCTTCCACATATTAGATGTGTTTTCTACTCTAGAAGAGAGGAAGAAGGTCACTTTATTGTCCATTTGTCACAGAAACAGGGAAACGGTAATGAATATTCTGTTTCGTTCAAACCCTCTCTGAGACGCACAGAGGAAGTAAAAACCTAGGCCTGCTATTAGGATGAGCTCTGAAGCACAGAGTTGGAGTCTGACCTACTGGATTCCAGAAGTTAACTGAGTGGATGTGTCTGTTTTTAGGATCTGGCCCAACTGCGGTTGGACTTCCAGGAGCTCATTCAGGTGCAGGAGGAGCAGGAGGAGGTGCTACACTGGAGGGAAAGGGAGCTGACTGCCCTGAAGGGAGCGCTGAAGGAGGAGGTGGAGAGTCATGACAAGGAGCTGGGCATTATGAAGGAGGTGTACGACAAGGAGGCGCAGAAGCTACGAGAGGAGATGGAGGAGGTGAAAGAGGTAATTGATGAGTTGAGTTGAAGTGAATATCCCAGTAGCTCAATAGCATAAGTTCATTTTCTACTCAACATATTGTATCTTGTGTGTGTGTTCTAACTCCCTCTGTCTCCCTGTCAGAGTAACACAGTGCTGGGCCAGGAGAAGAGGGAGGTGGAGGAGGAGAGAGGGGAGGCCCGGGGCCAGGTGAAGGAGCGGATCCAGGAGAGAGAGGAGCTTAGGGGACAGGTACTGGGGAATGATGTACTACAGTACCCATAATGCTATACTACAGTACCCATAATGATGTAATACAATACCCATAATGCTATACTACAGTACCCATAATGATGTAATACAATACCCGTAATGCTGTACCACGGTACCCATAATGCTGTACTACAGCACCCATAATGATGTAATACAATACCCATAATGCTATACTACAGTACCCATAATGATGTAATACAATACCCGTAATGCTGTACCACGGTACCCATAATGCTGTACTACAGCACCCATAATGATGTAATACAATACCCGTAATGCTGTACTACAGCACCCATGATGATGTACTACAGTACCCATAATGCTATACTACAGTACCCATAATGATGTAATACAATACCCATAATGCTATACTACAGTACCCATAATGATGTAATACAATACCCGTAATGCTGTACCACGGTACACATAATGCACTATACTATAGTACCCATAATACTGTACTACAGTACCCATAATGCTGTACTACAGCACCCATAATGCACTATACTACAGTACCCATAATGATGTACTACAGCACCCATAATGCACTATACTTCATTACCCATAATGATGTACTACAATATCCATAATGCTCTGTACAACGTGTCCAGATAACATATCAGGGTCCGTATTCATAAAAAATCTCAGAGTATGAGTGCTGATCTAGGATCAGGTCCCATTTCATCTCATTCATTCGGATATAAATGGAAAAACTGATCCTAGATCAGCAGTCCTACTAAGTCACTAACCCTGATTCAGATGACCATCCTACCCATGCTAGATTACAGAGACATTATTTATAGATCGGCATGTAAGGGTGCTCTCGAGCGGCTAGATGTTCTTTACCATTTGGCCATCAGATTTGCCACCAATGCTCCTTATAGGACACATCACTACACTCTATACTCCTCTGTAAACTGGTCATCTCTGTATACCCGTCGCAAGACCCACTGGTTGATACTTATTAAAAAAAAAACTCTTAGGCCTCACTCCCCCCTATCTGAGATATCTACTGCAGCCCTCATCCTCCACATACAACACCCGTTCTGCCAGTCACATTCTGTTAAAGGTCCCCAAAGCACACACATCCCTGGGTCGCTCCTCTTTTCAGTTCGCTGCAGCTAGCGACTGGAACGAGCTGCAACAAACACTCAAACTGGACAGTTTTATCTCCATCTCTTCATTCATAGACTCAATCATTGACACTCTTACTGACAGTTGTGGCTGCTTTGTGTGATGTATTGTTGTCTCTACCTTCTTGCCCTTTGTGCTGTTGTCTGTGCCCAATAACGTTTGTACCATGTTTTGTGCTGCTGCCATGTTGTGCTGCTACCATGCTGTGTTGTCATGTGTTGCTGCCTTGCTATGTTGTTGTCTTAGGTCTCTCTTGATGTAGTGTTGTGTTGCCTCTCTTGTTGTGATGTGTGTTTTGTCCTATATTTATATTGTATTTATTTATTTTAATCCCAGGCCCCCGTCCCCACAGGAGGCCTTTTGCCTTTTGGTAGGCCGTCATTGTTAATAAGAATTTGTTCTTAACTGACTTGCCTAGTTAAATAAAGGTTATTTAAAATAAATAAATAAACTTGGTCTCAGACCAAACATATTATATTTGACTAAAATCCATGCCACTCAATTTAGTATGATATGTTACTTTGTTAGGTTACATTACATTGGCCTACGTAAATCCGGGACACTCAAATTAGTATGATATGTTACCTTTGGCATAACAGTAGGTTACTTAAGGCAAAAACTAAAAGACGGTGGTTGTTCGGGATGGATGTGTTGGCGTATAACGCGAATGTCTAGCAATCCAAAGGTTGCATGTTTTGAATCTCATCACGGGCAACTTTGAAACGACTTACTTAGCATGTTAGCTAACACTAACCATAACCTTAACCCTATAACTTAGCATGTTAGCTAACACCAACCGTAACCTTAACCCAATAACTTAGCATGTTAGCTAACACCAACCTTAACCCTATAACTTAGCATGTTAGCTAACACCAACCGTAACCTTAACCCTATAACTTAGCATGTTAGCTAACGCCAACCGTAACCCTAACCCTATAACTTAGCATGTTAGCTAACACCAACCGTAACCTTAACCCAATAACTTAGCATGTTAGCTAACACCAACCTTAACCCTATAACTTAGCATGTTAGCTAACACCAACCGTAACCTTAACCCTGTAACTTCGCATGTTAGCTAACACCAACCGTAACCTTAACCCTATAACTTAGCATGTTAGCTAACACCAACCATAACCTTAACCCTATAACTTAGCATGTTAGCTAACACCAACCGTAACCTTAACCCTATAACTTAGCATGTTAGCTAACGCCAACCGTAACCTTAACCCTATAACTTAGCATGTTAGCTAACACCAACCATAACCTTAACCCTATAACTTAGCATGTTAGCTAACACCAACCGTAACCTCAACCCTATAACTTAGCATGTTAGCTAACACCAACCGTAACCTTAACCCTATAACTTAGCATGTTAGCTAACACCAACCGTAACCTTAACCCTATAACTTAGCATGTTAGCTAACACCAACCGTAACCTTAACCCTATAACTTAGCATGTTAGCTAACACCAACCGTAACCTTAACCCTATAACTTAGCATGTTAGCTAACACCAACCGTAACCTTAACCCTATAACTTAGCATGTTAGCTAACACCAACCGTAACCTTAACCCTGTAACTTCGCATGTTAGCTAACACCAACCGTAACCTTAACCCTATAACTTAGCATGTTAGCTAACACCAACCATAACCTTAACCCTATAACTTAGCATGTTAGCTAACACCAACCGTAACCTTAACCCTATAACTTAGCATGTTAGCTAACGCCAACCGTAACCTTAACCCTATAACTTAGCATGTTAGCTAACACCAACCATAACCTTAACCCTATAACTTAGCATGTTAGCTAACACCAACCGTAACCTCAACCCTATAACTTAGCATGTTAGCTAACACCAACCGTAACCTTAACCCTATAACTTAGCATGTTAGCTAACACCAACCGTAACCTTAACCCTATAACTTAGCATGTTAGCTAACACCAACCGTAACCTTAACCCTATAACTTAGCATGTTAGCTAATACCAACCGTAACCTTAACCCTATAACTTAGCATGTTAGCTAACGCCAACCGTAACCTTAACCCTATAACTTAGCATGTTAGCTAACGCCAACCGTAACCTTAACCCTATAACTTAGCATGTTAGCTAACGCCAACCGTAACCTTAACCCTATAACTTAGCATGTTAGCTAACACCAACCGTAACCTTAACCCTATAACTTAGCATGTTAGCTAACACCAACCGTAACCTTAACCCTATAACTTAGCATGTTAGCTAACACCAACCGTAACCTTAACCCTATAACTTAGCATGTTAGCTAACACCAACCGTAACCTTAACCCTGTAACTTCGCATGTTAGCTAACACCAACCGTAACCTTAACCCTATAACTTAGCATGTTAGCTAACACCAACCATAACCTTAACCCTATAACTTAGCATGTTAGCTAACACCAACCGTAACCTTAACCCTATAACTTAGCATGTTAGCTAACGCCAACCGTAACCTTAACCCTATAACTTAGCATGTTAGCTAACACCAACCATAACCTTAACCCTATAACTTAGCATGTTAGCTAACACCAACCGTAACCTCAACCCTATAACTTAGCATGTTAGCTAACACCAACCGTAACCTTAACCCTATAACTTAGCATGTTAGCTAACACCAACCGTAACCTTAACCCTATAACTTAGCATGTTAGCTAACACCAACCGTAACCTTAACCCTATAACTTAGCATGTTAGCTAATACCAACCGTAACCTTAACCCTATAACTTAGCATGTTAGCTAACGCCAACCGTAACCTTAACCCTATAACTTAGCATGTTAGCTAACGCCAACCGTAACCTTAACCCTATAACTTAGCATGTTAGCTAACGCCAACCGTAACCTTAACCCTATAACTTAGCATGTTAGCTAACACCAACCGTAACCTTAACCCTATAACTTAGCATGTTAGCTAACACCAACCATAACCTTAACCCTATAACTTAGCATGTTAGCTAACGCCAACCATAACCTTAACCCTATAACTTAGCATGTTAGCTAACACCAACCATAACCTTAACACTATAACCTAACTTAACCCTTTAACAACTCCTAACCTTAACCTCTACACTGTAAAAAAAAAAGTTTTATATATATTTAATTAAACTTATTATTAAGTAACTGGTTTCACAGCCTTTTTTAGTTTACTCAACTTTTTGATCAAAGTGTTTCCAGAATTTAAAGTTTTTAGTTGGCCCAAACTTGAGAACTTAGGCTAGGTACACCCACACATTCAAATAGATATTTTAAATACAAAGTTTTCAACTCACATTGGCATTGTGCATGTTCATAGTAATTATTATTCAACATGTCCTCACCTGGGATTTGAACTCACAACCTCTTGGTTCACAGTATTACTATATTCCTGCTACGCCACCATGTCTGAGTCAATGACTGATTTCACCTGTATTCCTACACGTTGCACTTCAAAGTAAATCTCAGACTTGTCAAAGGACACTCCAAAAAAAAACAATTTGGTTTATTATAGTGATTTAAGGAGTAACATTAAAACAAAAAAAAACTGAAATAATAAGTCAATAGGTAAATCAAACCAATGACGAGAGAATAGTCAGATTACTTGATAATTGACTAAGACCTGGTGGCGTTCGAGGAAGATCAGAATACTGTGAACCAAGAGGTTGTGAGTTCAAATCCCAGATGAGGACATGTTGAATATCATTTACTGCATCAACAAACATCCACAGTGTTGTTGTGTGTGAAATATGTAAGTTGAAAACGTTTGTTAACAGCACTGTGTGTGTTTCACTAGCCTTGATTTTCTCGATCTTTCAGGTTGGTCCCAACAAAAGTTGAGTGAACTAAAAATGTTAAGTTCAGTTAACACTTTGACTGAAAAGTTGAGTAAACTAAAAATGTTAAGTTCAGTTAACACTTTGACTGAAAAGTTGAGTAAACTAAAAAAATGGCTGTGGAACCAGTTACTAAATATATATATATATATATTTTTTGTGTAACGTAGCATATAATACTAAAGCAGTCAAACGTAATATATCATACTAAACGATCAAGACGTAGGATTACTAAATGTTCTATATTGTGCAACCGCTATTACACTGGTAGCTTAACGTAAAGTAACATATTATACTAAATGGTGGGGCACCGACTTCAGTAAATATAGTACGTTTTGCTCTGAGACCAGGTTGTCCTGAAGCTAACATAATTGTGTCCCATCTCTACACTAACCCAGGTAGAGGAGCTGGAGAGCAAGGTGGACCAGCTCAACCTCGACATCAAGGAGTCCAAAACTCTACAGAGACAGCTGGTGAAATGCGTAGAGCAACTCAAGGTAAGGAAGGAAGGAAGGAAGCACCTGGAGGAAAATATAGACTCTCAATGAAGTAGAACATTCTACAAAATGCATCATAAACTGAGTTTTTAGATAGAATGTATCTCCTACAGTAATAAATGAATAATAAACGTGTTTCCACAGCGAGAGAAGCAGCAGGTGGAGGGAACGCTGGCGGAGGTGAGGGAGAAGGAAGACGAGATCAGCCAGGCAAACAAAGACCAACTAATAAAGCTGGAGAATGTACAGGTCAGCAAAAAATGCTGGAAATACATAGTAGGCTTGTCGTAAGATTACAACTTTTCTACAGGTAAACAACTCTACATAAAAAAATATTTCCAACTTGGACAACCTGTAGTTGTAGGAGTTGTAATTCTTCTCCTTCTTCTCCGTAGTTTCGCCACACACTAACACAGTCCTTTTTGTCTGTGGTGCTTCCCTCTCACAGAGCGAGATGACCCAGCTGAACCACCAGCACAGGGAGGTGAAGGAGAGGCTGAAGGAGGAGAGGAGGAGAACAGAGGAGCTGAGGAGGGTGAAGAGTGATCTGGACGAGGAGAGGAGACTGCAGAACGGCACTGTGGAGAAACTGCAGAGGGAGGTAGGAGGAGGAGAGAGAGGGAGGGATGGGTAGAGGAGGGAGGTGAGAGGAGGGGAGAGGAGGGAGGGATGGGTAGAGGAGGGAGGTGATCGGTAGAGGAGGGAGGTGATCTGGACGAGGAGAGGAGACTGCAGAACAACACTGTGGAGAAACTGCAGGAGGTGAGAGGAGGAGGGGATAGGGGGAGGGGATAGGGAGTGAGGTGTACTGTAGGTCATAGGCCACTGAGAAGAACATTGTGTTTCTATGAAGAGGACCAGTGTAATTTCAATATTTATTTTCTTGTCTCCACCCTTGAGTGCTGTTGGGTTTAGAAGTTATGATACTCATGAATTACACTAGAGTTCTCACCAGTGCAAATGATAGGCGTTGCATGAAAAACATCTATCTATCGTGGGGGGGAATGTTCAATGAACATCATTCAGTCTGTCTTACTCCTTCCACTCGCTGTCTCCCCCTCTCTCTCTCCCCCTCCCCCCCTCATCTCTCTCTCTGCTCCAGATGAGTGCTAAGGTGGAGGAGTGTGAGGCGTCCACTGAGAAGCTCCAGCTGCAGGTTGATGAAGTCAGAAAGAAGAGCCACACAGAGCTGACTGAGCTCCAACAACAGCTGCAGGAAAAGGGACTGGACCTGGAGAAATCACAACAGATGACCAGAAAACTGCAGGAAGAGGTGTGGTGGGACATTTTCCCCCTATTGAGTCACCAATGGATGGATCATAGTCTGATTATACTCTCTCTGTTTCTTTCTTTCTCTGCTCCTCTGTCTCTCTCTATCTCTTTCTCTCTGTCTCTCTCTATCTTTCTCTTTCTATCTCTCTCTCTTTCTCTCTGCCCCTCTCTCTATCTCTATCTATCTCTCTCTCTCTCTCTTTCTATCTATCAATTCAATTCAATTCAATTCAAGGGGCTTTATTGGCATGGGAAACATGTGTTAACATTGCCAAAGCAAGTGAGGTAGATAATATACAAAAGTGAAATAAACAATACAAATTAACGGTAAACATTACACATACAGAAGTTTCAAAACAAAAAAGACATTACAAATGTCATATTATATATACAGTGGGGAGAACAAGTATTTGATACACTGCCGATTTTGCAGGTTTTCCTACTTACAAAGCATGTAGAGGTCTGTAATTTTTATCATAGGTACACTTCAACTGTGAGAGACAGAATCTAAAACAAAAATCCAGAAAATCATATTGTATGATTTTTAAGTAATTAATTTGCATTTTATTGCAAGACATAAGTATTTGATCACCTTCCAACCAGTAAGAATTCCGGCTCTCACAGACCTGTTAGTTTTTCTTTAAGAAGCCCTCCTGTTCTCCACTCATTACCTGTATTAACTGCACCTGTTTGAACTCGTTACCTGTATAAAAGACACCTGTCCACACACTCAATCAAACAGACTCCAACCTCTCCACAATGGCCAAGACCAGAGAGCTGTGTAAGGACATCAGGGATAAAATTGTAGACCTGCACAAGGCTGGGATGGGCTACAGGACAATAGGCAAGCAGCTTGGTGAGAAGGCAACAACTGTTGGCGCAATTATTAGAAAATGGAAGAAGTTTAAGATGACGGTCAATCATCCTCGGTCTGGGGCTCCATGCAAGATCTCACCTCGTGGGGCATCAATGATCATGAGGAAGGTGAGGGATCAGCCCAGAACTACACGGCAGGACCTGGTCAATGACCTGAAGAGAGCTGGGACCACAGTCTCAAAGAAAACCATTAGTAACACACTACGCCGTCATGGATTAAAATACTGCAGCGCACGCAAGGTCCCCCTGCTCAAGCCAGGGCATGTCCAGGCCCGTCTGAAGTTTGCCAATGACCATCTGGATGATCCAGAGGAAGAATGGGAGAAGGTCATGTGGTCTGATGAGACAAAAATTGAGCTTTTTGGTCTAAACTCCACTTGACGTGTTTGGAGGAAGAAGAAGGATGAGTACAACCCCAAGAACACCATCCCAACCGTGAAGCATGGAGGTGGAAACATCATTCTTTGGGGATGCTTTTCTGCAAAGGGGACAGGACGACTGCACCGTATTGAGGGGAGGATGGATGGGGCCATGTATCGCGAGATCTTGGCCAACAACCTCCTTCCCTCAGTAAGAGCATTGAAGATGGGTCGTGGCTGGGTCTTCCAGCATGACAACGACCCGAAACACACAGCCAGGGAAACTAAGGAGTGGCTCCGTAAGAAGCATCTCAAGGTCCTGGAGTGGCCTAGCCAGTCTCCAGACCTGAACCCAATAGAAAATCTTTGGAGGGCGCTGAAAGTCCGTATTGCCCAGCGACAGCCCCGAAACCTGAAGGATCTGGAGAAGGTCTGTATGGAGGAGTGGGACAAAATCCCTGCTGCAGTGTGTGCAAACCTGGTCAAGAACTCCAGGAAACGTATGATCTCTGTAATTGCAAACAAAGGTTTCTGTACCAAATATTAAGTTCTGCTTTTCTGATGTATCAAATACTTATGTCATGCAATAAAATGCAAATTAATTACTTAAAAATCATACAATGTGATTTTCTGGATTTTTGTTTTAGATTCCGTCTCTCACAGTTGAAGTGTACCTATGATAAATATTACAGACCTCTACATGGTTTGTAAGTAGGAAACACTGCCGATTTTGCAGGTTATCAAATACTTGTTCTCCCCACTGTATACAGTGTTGTAACAATGTACAAATGGTTAAAGCACACAAGTTAAAATAAATAAGCATAAATATGGGTTGTATTTACAATGGTGTTTGTTCTTCACTGGTTGCCCTTTTCTTGTGGCAACAGGTCACAAGTCTTGCTGCTGTGATGGCACACTGTGGTATTTCACCCAGTAGATATGGGAGTTTATCAAAATTGGATTTGTTTTCGAATTCTTTGTGGATCTGTGTAATCTGAGGGAAATATGTCTCTCTAATATGGTCATACATTGGGCAGGAGGTTAGGAAGTGCAGCTCAGTTTCCACCTCATTTTGTGGGCAGTGTGCACATAGCCTGTCTTCTCTTGAGAGCCATGTCTGCCTACGGCGGCCTTTCTCAATAGCAAGGCTATGCTCACTGAGTCTGTACATAGTCAAAGCTTTCCTTAAGTTTGGGTCAGTCACAGTGGTCAGGTATTCTGCCACTGTGTACTCTCTGTTTAGGGCCAAATAGCATTCTAGTTTGCTCTGTTTTTTTTGTTAATTCTTTCCAATGTGTCAAGTAATTATCTTTCTGTTTTCTCATGATTTGGTTGGGTCTAATTGTGCTGTTGTCCTGGGGCTCTGTTTGTGTTTGTGAACAGAGCCCTAGGACCAGCTTGCTTAGGGGACTCTTCTCCAGTTTCATCTCTCTGTAGGTGATGGCTTTGTTATGGAAGGTTTGGGAATCGCTTCCTTTTAGGTGGTTGTAGAATTTAACGGCTCTTTTCTGGATTTTGATAATTAGTGGGTATCGGCCTAATTCTGCTCTGCATGCATTATTTGGTGTTCTACGTTGTACATACATCTATCTCTCTCTTTCTAATTCTCTGTCTATCTCGTTATATCTCTCTCTCATGCTTCAGAGAGAAGGAGCTGAGCAGTGATTCTAGAGTTGATATGTTTATCAGGAGAGGAGACGGTAATGTAAAATGCAGCTGTAAATACATTGAGATGAAGGCTATTGAGATCCACAACCAGTTAAATCATTTTTAATATGTTATGTGTGCGTTAGCTTAGCATATAGCATTCCCTACCTGGACTTGGCTCTGTCTGGGCTATGAACCAGGCTCCTCCACGTCGCCAACACACGCGACCTCCCGCTTGACAATGTACGAGCCGATTGAGCTATAGAAAACGAGTCCTATTTGATAGCTCCCTTGGCAACTTTTCAAGCTAGCTGTGGAGTTCTTAACTCCGTTACGTGTGTGTGTGTGTGTGTTCAGCTGCTTCCCCTGGAGCAGGGTCTAGAGCGGAGTCGTAGGGAGTGGGAGGAGGCCCAGCAGAGAGGCAGGCAGCTGGAGAGGAAGGTGGAGGAGCTGGAGGAGAGGAACGCACACGCCCACGAGGACCACGCCCGACAGGTCAAACTCATTGAGGTACTGTTATTGTGTGTGTGTGTGTGGAGAGGCACACACAACCTGACAAACTATAAAAACGTACCTTACACGCATCTGAGATGCATTTCAAAATATTGCATGCGATATGTATCTTTTACGATATGGATCTTTTACGATATGGATCTATTACGATATGGATCTCGTGCGATATGTATCTTTTACGATATGGATCTCTTGCGATATGTATCTTTTACGATATGGATCTATTACGATATGGATCTCTTGTGATATGGATCTCTTGCGATATGTATCTTTTACGATATGGATCTATTACGATATGAATCTCTTGTGATATGGATCTCGTGCATATGTATCTTTTACGATATGGATCTCTTGTGATATGGATCTCTTGCGATATGGATCTTTTACGATATGGATCTATTATGATATGGATCTATTACGATATGGATCTCTTGTGATATGGATCTCGTGCGATATGGATCTTTTACGATATGGATCTCTTGTGATATGGATCTCGTGCGATATGTATCTTTTACGATATGTATCTCTTGCGATATGTATCTTTTACAATATGGATCTCTTGCGATATGGATCTTTTACGATATGGATCTATTGTGATATGTATCTTTTACGATATGGATCTCTTGCGATATGGATCTTGCACATGTCAATATTGCGATTTTGATACCAAACCAATCTAACACAGTCTGACAGGTCAAAGTCTTGGAGGTACCGTTACCGTGGTTACTGTTACTGTGGTTACTGTTACCGTGGGCCATATGTCCTGTTCACACTACTGAGCCACGCTGACCTGTGCAGACCTTTTACACATCCACCATAGTAGCAGGAACCGTGCTGGAAAGGATTGTGTAAAAAAGAAACTATCAGTACGGTTTGCTTCCACACGACAGTGTGAGATTTTACTGCATTGTACCACAACCACCCACCGGGTTTTTAAAAGCCATCCTCAGGGCATCCCCCCACCCCCCTGTACTGCAAGACAAAATGTTGGATTGGATGTTTCCCACTCTGACTCTTTGACATGTTTACCTCTTCAAATCCCTCTATTTCCACCTGCATGTCCTTGAGGAGAGGGGAGTGGAAAATCCCTCTATTTCCACCTGCATGTCCTTGTAGAGATGAGAGGGAAGTGGAAAATCACGGCAGTTGCTGATTACCACTGAGACTTAGGATAACTGCTGTTTTGTGTCGCTGATGGCAAAACATGTTGTCACCTGTACCCGTGGCAGGTAGACTCCACAGACCAGTCTATACAAGTCATGTCATAGCTAATAGAAAACAATATGAATAGTTATAAGATATGTTTTCACAGTGTTATTATTTAACAGATAATAATAGAATATATATATATATATATATATATTTATTTAACCAGGCAAGTCTGTTAAGAACACATTTTTATTTACAATGACGGCCTACCGGGGAACCAGACACCAGACATAATGACGGCCTACCGGGGAACAGTACGGTACAACTGCCTTGTTCAGGGGGCAGAACGACAGATTTTTTACCTTGTCAGCTCGGGGGATATGATCTAGCAACCTTTCCCGGGGTCACTGGCCCAACGCTCTAACCACTAGGCTACCTGCCGCCCCCGTATTACACATAACCGCAGGTTATATATCCTGTGTTTCCTCTTACAGGGTCAGATGGGCCAGCTGGAGCAGGATCTGCAGGACGAGAGGAACAGTACAGATCTCCTGATGAACAGAGTGGATCAAGGAAAACAACAGGCCAGGACACACACACACACACACACTAGATAGTGCCCAATCAGGGGCCTTCCACCGCTAACGACAGACATGAGCACATTTAGGTCTGAGTTCTCAGACGTCGTCCTCTTCCAACACTGACCGTCGCTGAAGTAAGAGGACGGTCAGACTGAGATCCTTAGTTTCCAGGATACGATCCTTCTGTCAGCAACTGCCTCCCAACACACGTGTTTATGTTTGTGAAACGCTGATGCAGCTATAAGTGTGTGTGTGGGTGTGTATGCTGGTAAAGTAGGCCAGACTAATTAAAACACAACATGAATCTGTTACTGTCCCTTTACACTCCCTTTACTGTCCCTTTACACTCCCTTTACTGTCCCTTTACACTCCCTTTACTGTCCCTTTACTGTCCCTTTACACTCCCTTTACACTGCCTTTACACTCCCTTTACTCTCGACTAACTGTCAGTAGTGTCCTCCTCTCGGCCGGGGTCACTGACTGTCAGTAGAGAATAGTCTTTGGGATCCTGCTCACTTGCTGTCTGATCTAGAATGAAATGCAAACAGACAGACCAGACATCATTTCCATAATAGTTTCATAATGTATTCTGCAGTGTGTAAAGTGAAGGCCTATTCATGTCTCTTTCTCTCTGCGGACAGATGGAGCAGATAAGAGGTGAGCTGCTGCAGGAGAGAGCAGTCAGACAGGACCTGGAGTGTGACAAGATCACTCTGGAGAGACAGGTATACTTCTAACCCCTGTGACATCACCAATCTCTCTACAGTCGATGGTTGAACTTGCGATAGATGACCCAATGGCTTCATGACCCCTCTTTATATAACATGTCCTGCTCACCCTGTATTGTTCTCTTCCAGAATAAGGACCTGAAGAGCAGGGTGTCTCATCTAGAGGGCTCCCAGCGGTCCAACCAGGATGTTGTGGTCTCCAGACTGGAGGGGAGGATCCAGGAGCTGGAGGGGAGGCTGGAGGGAGAGGAGAGGTGAGGGGGAGAGGTGATGAGTGGTGGAGAGGAGATGAAAGGTGAGGTGGAGCAGAGGGGAGAGCTGAGGCTGCAGGGAGAGCAGAGGAGAGATGAGGTGGAGGGGAGAGGTGAGGTGAGGTGGAGGTGAGAGCAGAGGTGAGGTGGAGGGGAGAGGTGAGGTGAGGTGGAGGTGAGAGCAGAGGTGAGGTGGAGGGGAGAGCAGAGGTGAGGTGGAGGGGAGAGCAGAGGTGAGGTGGAGGGGAGAGCAGAGGTGAGGTGGAGGTGAGAGCAGAGGTGAGGTGGAGGGGAGAGCATGAAAGGTAAGGCTGCAGGGAAAGCAGAGCAGAGGAGCGGTGAGGTGGAGGGGAGAGCAGAGGGGAGGGGAGGGGAGAGGGGAGCAGAGGAGAGGACTATGATCATGAGTGTCTGACAGGGTTTCATATTTTCTTCTCAGAGACAACATCAACCTGCAACAAGCCAACCGGAAACTAGAGAGAAAAGTGAAGGAGATGATGATTCAAGTGGACGATGAGCACATATCTATGCAGAACCAGAAAGACCAGGTAACGTGGACAATGAGCACATATCTATGCAGAACCAGAAAGACCAGGTAAAGTGGACAATGAGCACATATCTATGCAGAAGCAGAAAGACCAGGTAACGTGGACAATGAGCCCATATCTATGCAGAAGCAGAAAGACCAGGTAACGTGGACAATGAGCCCATATCTATGCAGAACCAGAAAGACCAGTGTTACGTTCCCCAGCAAGAAAACCAAACAGAAGGAGGAACTTACAAAGAGTCACTGACCAACAACCAACAGGAAACAGGCTGGGTTTTAGGAGGGGCTCTGAAAGACACTCATGGGGGGTGTCCACTGAAAGTTGACTAGCTTCAACAACTGTAACCTAAATGACACCCAACAATGAGCGCCCACTAAATTTCCCTAGAAGAGGCAAACGAAAGAAAAACCGAGACCGAACTTAAAGACAGGAAGAAAACCAAAAGGTTGAGCGTAAACACACAAAGGAATGTTTTTATAGAACTCAAATGGGGCGAGACAACTCAAGGTGTTGACCCTCCACATCTCAAGACAACTGGAACACTGGGCCAGCCACTCTTATTTAGCACCTGGGCCAGCCACTCTTATTTAGCACCTGGGCCAGCCACTCTTATTTAGCACCTGGGCCAGCCACTCTTATTTAGCACCTGGGCCAGCCACTCTTATTAAGCACCTGGGCCAGCCACTCTTATTTAGCACCTGGGCCAGCCACTCTTATTGAGCACCTGGGCCAGCCACTCTTATTTAGCACCTGGGCCAGCCACTCTTATTTAGCACCTGGGCCAGCACTAACCTTCTGACTAACGAGGTGACGTGCCAGCGTCCAACCTCCTAAATGGAAAAACCAAAGTCTGTACCACCAGGTGAAGCATAACAACCTACAGTTAATTAAAATAGTTACTTTTAACGCTTTATTTGAACTGTACGTCATAACAGTGTCCGTAATACTGTCATAAACGTGACATTACAAATGTTTTAAGATTGGTCATGACATCTTTTGTCTCTCTGAACGCCAAGTGGCAAATTTAGAACATTCATATTGTAATGAAACAGGCAGGGAGCGGGTCTCGAACCCTCGACCTTCTAGCCCGAAGTCCAGCGCGCTCTGGTACTCTGGCCTGGTACTGTGCCGCAAAAGCATGCTCGAACGGCAGAGTCGATTTCCGCGCTTATAAACCCATGGTCGTTACAATAGTGTTGCCATAGTTACAGGAAGACACAGGCGAGTCAAAGTAGTTCACATCCATTGAGGACTTTTCATTGGCCAATTCACGGAGATCCTACCTAATGTACACCTCTCTTCTAGCTAACCCAGAAGCTGAAGACAGACAATACACCTCTCTTCTAGCTAACCCAGAAGCTGAAGACAGGCAATACACCTCTTCTAGCTAACCCAGAAGCTGAAGACAGACAATACACCTCTTCTAGCTTACCCAGAAGCTGAAGACAGACAAGTACTAAATGGCTAGCTAGTTAGTGGTGCGCACTAGTAGCGTTCAATCAATTTGAGACCTTGAAGTAGTTGATTCCCTCGCTCTGCCAGGACCGCGGCTTTAGTAGAGCGATAGATAATGATGCTTCATGGGTGACAGTTGTCGGTGTGTTCAGAGGGTCTCTGGTTCGAGACCAAGTTGAGGGGAACACTGTTAAACACATCAATGCATTGTTAAAACTATGTGCTGTATAACCCCCTCTCCTCTCCTAGCTGAACCAGAAGCTGAAGACAGCGAAGAGACAGATGGATGGGGCCGAGGAGGAGATAGAACGTCTGGAGAACTCGAAGAGGAAGTTACAAAGAGATCTGGACGAACAGATAGAGACCAACGATCAGATCCTCAGCCAGCTCAACGCCCTGCGCTCAGAGATGAGGTGAGTTAAATACAACAGTGTGTTGGTATCTATCTGTTTTTGTATCCTTTATTATTGTCGCTATATATAATGCTTCTACAGAAATGTGTTTCCCCCCCCCCCAGGCGTAAGCAACAGAAATCATCCCCGCTCCTGATGATCGAGAAGGATGATACTGTCTGTGAGGATGACATCAACTCTGACTGAAAGATGCACTAACTTACTTACTTATAGTACTCTGGCGCATTCCCACTGGGATACAAGGAGCTTTTCATTCCCACTGGGACACAAGGAGCTCTTCATTCCCACTGGGACACAAGGAGCTCTTCATTCCCACTGGGACACAAGGAGCTTTTCATTCCCACTGGGACACAAGGAGCTCTTCATTCCCACTGGGACACAAGGAGCTCTTCATTCCCACTGGGACACAAGGAGCTCTTCATTCCCACTGGGACACAAGGAGCTCTTCATTCCCACTGGGACACAAGGTCACAAGGAGCTCTTCATTCCCACTGGGACACAAGGAGCTCTTCATTCCCACTGGGACACAAGGAGCTCTTCATTCCCACTGGGACACAAGGTCACAAGGAGCTCTTCATTCCCACTGGGACACAAGGTCTCAAGGAGCTCTTCATTCCCACTGGGACACAAGGAGCTCTTCATTCCCACTGGGACACAAGGAGCTCTTCATTCCCACTGGGACACAAGGAGCTCTTCATTCCCACTGGGACACAAGGAGCTCTTCATTACCACTGGGACACAAGGTCTCAAGGAGCTCTTCATTCCCACTGGGACACAAGGTCTCAAGGAGCTCTTCATTCCCACTGGGACACAAGGAGCTCTTCATTCCCACTGGGACACAAGGAGCTCTTCATTCCCACTGGGACACAAGGAGCTCTTCATTCCCACTGGGACACAAGGAGCTCTTCATTCCCACTGGGACACAAGGAGCTCTTCATTCCCACTGGGACACAAGGTCTCAAGGAGCTCTTCATTACCACTGGGACACAAGGAGCTCTTCATTCCCACTGGGACACAAGGAGCTCTTCATTCCCACTGGGACACAAGGAGCTCTTCATTCCCACTGGGACACAAGGAGCTCCTTCCACTTTTTCCTTGGTGACATGTTGTGATGTTCTGACAGCTTGGTGAGAAGAATACAAGCAGTCAAGTCAAAAACAGATTTCCTGATTCTCACAAAGGGCCGGTAAAATCACTGTGAGGACTGTGAGGAATGAAAAGCGTTACAGAAGTTTCTCATTAACAATATTTCCATGTACAACTCAAAGTGTGGGTTTGGGCCTATCTGTGGCTTTCATAACCCTTTGATTTAGACCGCCCTCCAGTGGCCATTCTAGAACTGCAGTTACAGGAGGAAACGATAAGTAATGTTTTCACTTTTCACCATCATAAAACAGTCAAATAACTATATTGTGTGCTGCATCACTTTTACTTGCATAATGTATTTAATCAATGAATGAATAAAGGTTTATTCATAAACTTACTTGTGTGAAATAAATGATGAAAAACAGGCTGTATATCTGCAAGGTTTTAAGGTATCTCAGGATTCCTTATACAGTGTTCCCCCCCCCCACACACACAGCCTCCCCCAATTCACACCTTCTGCAATTCGTTAACATACTACATTTTTTCTTTACAACGGCAGGGGGTGCACCGTTCCTGGAGGTACTGCAATACCAGGTCGATGCGTGGAGTGGACGGAGCAAGCCCCTATTCCATCTCCCTATTCCAAAAATCAATTTAATATATGGTCCCCAGATAGGGGACGTATCAGATATTAAACTGATAAGAACAGATTTTTTATTTTTTTTGGAAAAATATTTTTTATTTTTATTTCAGATTGAAATACAATTACAAAATCAGTGCATTACATGACATCGATTCATAAAAACAGTATCCAAAAGTAGTGTAACAAAATAACAATAGCAAAACTACTCAAAAAAGTGCTGTTCTGCAGAACCTGACCAGTATTATTACATTCAAGTTTAACTTGCCTCTAACAATCTCCTAAAAACAATACAAAGAATTCTATAAATACAAACATATACATATACCAAAGTGAATTCTGAATAAACCTAAGTGTATATCACATATGTACAAGGCTTAGCCTACATTTCAATTGGCTCTAAAAACATTTAAAGTGAAGGGTAAATCCCTTTCCATTTCTGTTTTACTGCTACAATGCCCCACTTATCTATTTCGAATTCTATTCTTTTCCAAATGTCCTGTTTTATAAATTCAACTAATCCCGTCGGTGACCACTTGAGGGTGTCATTGACCGCACCACATCTGGCCTCCCAAAGTTTGGTCTTGATAAGGGACACCAGAGTCACTAATGCTAATAATTGCACCCTTTCCACATTTTTTAGTTCAAGTTTGGCTACCCCTTCATAATCAATGTTTTTTTTTAAATCTCAAAAAATTGTTTAATTTTTCTCCAAACTAATTTGGCAAAGGAACATTCCCATAAAACATGGGGAATTGTTTCAATTGCAAAACAATTGTCCCTGGGACAAAATTTATTCAGGGTCAAATTATGATCATATAATGTTGATCGGACTGGAAGACGTCTGTGTAAAACAAGCCAATTAAAATCTTTCAGTCTGTTGTCTAAACCTTTTAATTGTGTCCGTAGCCAGGTGGAAGGCGATATTGGTAATCTGTCTCTAGGACGACAATTTTCTATTAATTTTTCGTATAGCAATCTGTGGTTGATTACGTTTTCTTTTACTTTGCAGACAGGGGTTTTCTTTGCCCATTCCACTATTTTCTTAAAATGTAATGGGACAATTTCAGCTTTTGGCTTACTATTATCCCATTCCACCATGAACCTTAACGGTACTGACAGCCAGAATTTGATTAAAATGTGACATTTGTGTACAGTCGACGACAAAAGACAACAAACATTTGAATAAAACAACGCATCTAGCTTGAGAGGAATATGAGGGAAATCCCTTCCACCAGCCTCTATAGGCTGGTACATCCGATCTCTACGGATGTACTCATATCCCCCCCAAAAGAAATTAAACAGTGCCCGTATGAAAGTTTTTCTGAGAGACACCGGCATGGGAAACACATAGGCAAGGTGAAGTAATGAAGGCAGAATGTCCGCCTTCAGCACTAACACCTTCCCACTAAAGGATAGTCGCCTCCCTTTCCACAGTCCCAATCTTTTATTAAGCGATAATAGTTTTTCTTTCCAATTAAACATGTCATCTTTAATTTCGTTTCCGAAAGATATGCCGAGCACTACCATTGGTCCTGTGCACACAGTCAAACCACATAACTGATCCGTTCTCCATTTCCACTGTCCCATATATTTTATTTCTGTTTTATTCTTGTTTATCTTTGACCCAGAGGCATCTTAGCCAAAAGGCCGAGAAGCGATACCGCAATGCTTTCGGGAGGAAGGTGCCGTTCTCAGACACGTCAAATCCGGAAACGCTTACAGCAAAATGAGCTCTGTAAACTTTACATCAAATATCAAAGATTATGATGCTGTTAAAAAATGGTGGCATAGATCGGGATTTGATCAACGTCGGGAAAAGACACCTTTCACTGATACAATGTAACACATTGGTAGGATACAAAGTCACGCGGTCATCCGCCCTCCAATCGGAAACTAGACAAATCCTTATTGAGTTAAAACCAGATTTACAGCTAAATTTGAATAATAATCTAGCAAATACGGGTGGGAGAAACAATTTGCAGATAATAATATTGACATAACATTTTATCTTTTATAAAATATCTCAGGAAGCGTTGATGCCACAAGGGAACAAAACAAATTGTCCACTTGGTGGCGCCAGACTTCCACCGACCGTCGCCTTGTACAAGCAGTTCTATGTTGTCAATAAAATACACTTGAATGTTGAACCACTTGACTTCATCATCAACGCAAAAATAGCCTATGTATTTTTAAATCTGTCTGTAGAGCCTTGTATGATAAGGCCATTGTGAGGAGGCCTTTATAAAGTTGCCCTCCTAAATTACTCATACCGACAGCAGTGTCTGGTATACCAGCACCCAGCACCCTGTCCATCAAACGCTCAAAAGTAGCTGGAGCGTTGCACAGGCCAAAGCACAGGACCTTGAACTGCCAGTGTCCTCTGTTATTTGAGAACACAGTTTTGGCTCTGGCCTCTGGGGAGAGGGGCACCTGCCAGTAGCCACTAAAATGAGCTAACAGTTCAAACTGAGCATGAAAAGCTTCCCAATCCGCCTTACCGGAATACTTCGGGGTCTTAACAGATACGGACGCAGCCGGGAACTGGGCGCCGCCATGTTTGTTTACATCCTGAGCCCCAGATTCCTCGTCCCGCCCGCGTCGACGTCACCCCTTCGGTCCGCCCACCAGAATCGGCGCGAAGCACAGTCGACGAAGCGCTCGTGCCCGCTTCAGCGGCCATCACTCTAACGTCCTCCCTCAAGCGGCCTCTGGGCTCCGACGCCCTGGCGATCTCCTCAGCCAGATCCTCCGACGTCCATTCACACGCACCTCCTTGGCCATAATCGTCCCCTACCTCCACCTTCACTTTCAGATTCCCTTGAAGCATTTTCAACCCCTTCTCACCTACGGTAGCTAGCCACAGAAGTCAGCTAGCTAGCTGGCTAACTTTTATCAATGTTTTTACTTCTGACACCAATGTAATGACCTGACTAGATCATAAAGGAACAATTGTCCAGACAGAGGTTTGAGTTTGCGAATTGACGGTTTATTAACCCAACTTTACACAGGCTACTGTTTGGCCGTAGCCCACGCCAAATAAATGAAAGATAACTCACAAGCCAACCGGGACCTTCTCTTGTGAAGGCCAGACGTAAGAGGGAGAACAAAGGCTAAACCTGGTCTTAACTTCCAATGCTCCACCCCCTGCCCAACCCCCCTCCACGCCACTCCGCCAACCGCCACGATGCCCGGCATCAGAACATTCCAGGCATTCCCGTGATTGGCAGATAGCAGGTTGATTGACATGTCGGAGCCCGCGAACACTGGGTACTGGTCAGTCCAACACAACCACCTACTAGCCTAACACATAACACACAGCTGTCTGTGCTGGTCACTACAATATGTTAAAAGTACATGTTGTTATTAAAACAATAAAATAACCTAAGAAATAAGTAATTTTAAAAATATCCAATCTGTAAAAGCCATTTCAAATGTGCACATATAATTCAAACAAGAGTATACCTTTTTAAAGACATGTAAAACGGTTTAAAAATCCCTTTATTAAAAAAGCGGTCTTCTCTCCTTTGTGGAGGAATGGGGTGAGTCCTTATCAAATTTGCATCCTCCTGCTCTTCCGAATCAACTCCGCCCCCATCCTTCAGGGCCCAGAAGAGATCCCTCCCCTAGGCGCCGCAGCACTGTCAGGCCGTGGCGGCCGGGACCTTAGATGTTGTGGGTGATACTTTGTCTGGGGTCGAGACTATTTTGTCCATACCACCTCAGGGCTTCCGTGGCTCTCAAGGCCACTACCTGGTGGGGGGTCTCCACCCGTTTCCCTACCAACAAGTTGTCAGAGGACCACAGTGTGTCCTTCGGACACCTGAGGGTGAGCCAGAGCTTGGTGGAATCGGCCTTCGGTCCACCCCATACAGCACGAGCTGAGGTGTTGTGTCCTCCCCTGCTGGCGGACACAGGGAGATCAGGGGGATTCTTTCCACAGGTCCCTGGCTTATTTCACTGCAGTTACTCTTCTCTTCCTTATAGTTTCTTAATGTTTGGTATCTGTTTTGATATTTATATTGACATTGGTGGTACATAGACAGCGGAGACTGGGACAAAGGCCTTTCTCCAGTATTAACACTAAAGCTCACCACACCTCCTCTTCCTCCAACCTTCTCCTCTTCCTCATCTTCTTTTGTTTCCTCCTCTCAACTCATTTATTTAACTAGGCAAGTCAGTTAAGAACAAATTCTTATTTACAACGACAGCCTACCGACCGGGCCAAACCCGGACGACACTGAGCCAATTGTGCACCGCACTACGGGACTCCCAATCACGGCCGGTTGTGATACAGACTGGAATCAATCCAGGGTGTCTGTAGTGACGCCTCTAGCACTGAGATGCAGTGCCTTAGACCACTGTGCTGCTCGGGAGCCCAACAATGCCAAATCACTTATCTACCAATTTAAATCAACCTTTAAGTATCATTTATCTTGTATTCCCTGAACATCCAAACATAAAGGTGGATAAGAGATATTATGCTTTCAGACAGGCTGTGTCCTGCAAAACTCTGCTTTATCTGGGAGATATTGAATCTCTCTGTTTTACTAGTAACTTTTAGAATTCTAATTGAATGGAGAAGCAGCCTAAATCCTCTTGATTTTTATCACCTTAGTTTTATCTCGTGTGAAGTTTCAGAAGCATGTGATTGAGATATCCAAGATGTCTGTGGATTGACCGATAGCTTGGCTACTCAATGAAGACAAACATTGTTTTACTGTACTAAGATTACCACAAGTGCTTGTGAATTAAAAAAAATCTTACTTGAAGAACTATTTCTTCACAATTTTTTTTACAGAGGGACGTTCAGAGAACAACCAGCCCACTGTTGGACCAGGCTGTTTTCTCCCTTTCTACTGGTTCTGTTATGATGGGTTCATAAAGACTGTTATTTAGGAACTGTCAGGTGTAGCAGACTGTCTCAGAGGAGAGTACCACTTTGCAGGTGTAGCAGACTGTCTCAGAGGAGAGTACCACTTTGCCGGTGTAGCAGACTGTCTGAGGAGAGTACCACTTTGCAGGTGTAGCAGACTGTCTCAGAGGAGAGTACCACTTTGCAGGTGTAACAGACTGTCTGAGGAGAGTACCACTTTGCAGGTGTAACAGACTGTCTGAGGAGAGTACCACTTTGCAGGTGTAACAGACTGTCTGAGGAGAGTACCACTTTGCAGGTGTAGCAGACTGTCTGAGGAGAGTACCACTTTGCAGGTGTAGCAGACTGTCTCAGAGGATTACCACTTTGCAGCTACACAGTGGCGTGCAAAAGTATTCACCCCTCTTGGCGTTTTTCCTATTCTGTTGCCTTACAACCTGGATGATCAATGGAAACAGGATGCACTTGAGCTCAATTTCGAGTCTCATAGCAAAGGGTCTGAATACTTATGTTTTTTTATATATATATATTTGCAAAAACATTTTTTTTTCTCACTTTGTCATTATGAGTATTGTGCGTAGATTGATGAGGATTTAATTTTTCCCATTTTAGAATAAGGCTGTAACGTAATAAAATGTGGAAAAAGTCAAGGGATCTGAATTCTTCCCGAATGCACTGTATGTACAGGGGTAATGTGACTAGGCATCAGGATATATGATTTGTATTTAATTCAACTAGGCAAGTCAGTTAAGAATAAATTCTTATTTACAATGACGGCCTACACCGGCCAAACCCTAACGACGCTGGGCCAATTGTGCGCCCCACTATGGAACGCCCAATCATGGCCAGATGTGATACAGCCTGGATTTGAATCAAGGACTGTAGTGACACCTCTTGCACTGAGATGCAGTGCCTTAGACCGCTGCACCACTCAGGAGCCCAAACATAAACACAGTAGCAGCAGCTTGTGAGTGTGCGTCTGTGTAGTCAGTATAAATGCATGTGCATATGTGTGTCATCAAATTATGTAGTGAGTGTTTGTGTGTGTGTTGGAGTGTCAGTGTGAGGGTGCATAGACACAGTCAAAAATAAAAACTCAGTTAAATACAAGGGTCAACTCAGATAGTCCGTGTAGCCACTTTGTTAGGTATATAGTTAGCTATTTAGCAGTCTTATGGCTTGGGGATAGTAGCTGTTCAAGAGCCTGTTGGTGCTTGCCGTGCGGAAACAGAGAGAACATTCTATGACTTGGGTTGCTGGAGTCTTTAATGGTTTTCCTTTTGCACCACCTTATATAGAAGCTCTGCCCCAATGATGTACTGGGCTGTACGCATCACCCTCTGTAGCAACATGCGATTGAGGGTATTGCTATTGCCGTACCAAGCAGTGATGCAGCCAGTCAAGATGCTCTCAATGGTACAGCTGTAGAACTTTTTGAGGATCTGAGGGCCCATGACAAACATTTTCAACCTCCTGAGGGGGAAGAGGTACTGTCACGCCTTCTTCACGACTGTGCGCACGTGTGGACCATTTTAAGTCGTTGGTAATTTGGACAGCAACGAACTAGAAGCTCTCGACCCGCTCCACTGCAGCCCAGTGGAGCGGGTCGGAGCCCAGCGGAGCAGGTCCAATCACTAAATACAGTGCCTTGCAGAAGTATTCACCCCCCTTGCTGTTTTTCCTATTTTATTGCATTACACCTGTAATTTGAATTGATTTTTATTTGGATTTCATGTAATGGACATACACAAAATAGTCCAAATTGGTGAAGTGAAATGAAAAAAATAACTTGGTTCAGATTTTTTTTATTTTTATAATATGCAAAAGTGGTGCTTGCATATACACTGCTCAAAAAAATAAAGGGAACACTTAAACAACACAATGTAACTCCAAGTCAATCACACTTCTGTGAAATCAAACTGTCCACTTAGGAAGCAACACTGATTGACAATAAATTTCACATGCTGTTGTGCAAATGGAATAGACAAAAGGTGGAAATTATAGGCAATTAGCAAGACACCCCCAATAAAGGAGTGGTTCTGCAGGTGGTGACCACAGACCACTTCTCAGTTCCTATGCTTCCTGGCTGATGTTTTGGTCACTTTTGAATGCTGGCGGTGCTTTCACTCTAGTGGTAGCATGAGACGGAGTCTACAGCCCACACAAGTGGCTCAGGTAGTGCAGCTCATCCAGGATGGCACATCAATGCGAGCTGTGGCAAGAAGGTTTGCTGTGTCTGTCAGCGTAGTGTCCAGAGCATGGAGGCGCTACCAGGAGACAGGCCAGTACATCAGGAGACGTGGAGGAGGCCGTAGGAGGGCAACAACCCAGCAGCAGGACCGCTACCTCCGCCTTTGTGCAAGGAGGAGCAGGAGGAGCACTGCCAGAGCCCTGCAAAATGACCTCCAGCAGGCCACAAATGTGCATGTGTCTGCTCAAACGGTCAGAAACAAACTCCATGAGGGTGATATGAGGGCCCGACGTCCACAGGTGGGGGTTGTGCTTACAGCCCAACACCGTGCAGGACGTTTGGCATTTGTCAGAGAACACCAAGATTGGCAAATTCGCCACTGCTCTTCACAGATGAAAGCAGGTTCACACGCACGTGACAGACGTGACAGAGTCTGGAGACGCCGTGGAGAACGTTCTGCTGCCTGCAACATCCTCCAGCATGACCGGTTTGGCGGTGGGTCAGTC
This sequence comes from Salvelinus alpinus, assembly GCF_045679555.1. Lineage (NCBI taxonomy): Eukaryota > Metazoa > Chordata > Actinopteri > Salmoniformes > Salmonidae > Salvelinus > Salvelinus alpinus. Next base: position 4,966,784 of record NC_092094.1, read on the forward strand.
ATGGTGTGGGATGGCATTTCTTTGGGGGGCCGCACAGCCCTCCATGTGCTCGCCAGAGGTAGCCTGACTGCCATTAGGTACCGAGATGAGATCCTCAGACCCCTTGTGAGACCATATGCTGGTGCGGTTGGCCCTGGGTTCCTCCTAATGCAAGACAATGCTAGACCTCATGTGGCTGGAGTGTGTCAGCAGTTCCTGCAAGAGGAAGGCATTGATGCTATGGACTGGCCCGCCCGTTCCCCAGACCTGAATCCAATTGAGCACATCTGGGACATCATGTCTCGCTCCATCCACCAACGCCACGTTGCACCACAGACTGTCCAGGAGTTGGCGGATGCTTTAGTCCAGGTCTGGGAGGAGATGCTTCAAGAGACCATCCGCCACCTCATCAGGAGCATGCCCAGGCGTTGTAGGGAGGTCATACAGGCACGTGGAGGCCACACACACTACTGAGCCTCATTTTGACTTGTTTTAAGGACATTACATCAAAGTTGGATCAGCCTGTAGTGTGGTTTTCCACTTTAATTTTGAGTGTGACTCCAAATCCAGACCTCCATGGGTTGATAAATTTGATTTCCATTGATCATTTTTGTGTGATTTTGTTGTCAGCACATTCAACTATGTAAAGAAAAAAGTATTTAATAAGAATATTTCATTCATTCAGATCTAGGATGTGTTATTTTAGTGTTCCCTTTATTTTTTTGAGCAGTGTATATATATACAGTTTCACAGACAAATTGTTGCATTTTTTTTCTGTTTTGTGTGAATTCGTTAAGAATAATATAAAACCAGTCTGCACACCACCAAGGTGAATTGGTTTAGTTTCAGACAGTAGCCTTCAAGTAACAAAATATAATTCAGTTGATTGAACATTAAATGTATTTCAATATGATTAAAATGGTCCTATTGTTTATATTTTAAAACAGTCATCGTTTTGCATTAGAAGCATATTTGTATTCGTCGCTTGTTAGTATAAATTGCAAAGGCATTGGCAACTTTGTATTTGTAGTCAACTTTGTTCAGATGTTATCGGCGGTCACAGACGGAAAAACACATGTGATTCTAGGTTCATGTTTTACCGGAGATCTGTTTATTAAAAATATTTTAAAAACATGTACCGACGCATTTAGCTGTTCTCCGAGTGGTCTGAGGTACCTTATTAGATTTACGAGCGTTTTCCAGTGCAACGTTAATAACAATGGTTTTGTGAAACCGCTCGGGAAATTGTACGATGTTCCTTCGAAGGTTCTAACGATTAATTTATCCTTAACATGCTTTTGGGAAACCGGGCCCTATTCTGTTTGAATGATTCTAATCTAATGTTCCGTCCTTTTTTTAAATAAATTCAATAAATTGTATTATAAAACGTATGTGTTGTCTTGGTGATTGTTTATGTATTCTAGTAGTTTGTGTGAATAAAGTGATGTTATTGAATTCTAGTAGTTCCTGGTTGGTTCATAGTTCTAATCTGTAATGTAACCCAGCAGTGATCTGTCGGTGCTACAGGCTCTACCAAATGACAGCCTATTCCCTGTCATCATGTGTACTTTTGAACACAACCCTATGGGTCCTGGTCAAAAGTAGTGCACTATATAGGGAATAGGGTTCTGGTCAAAAGTAGTGCACTATATAGGGAATAGGGTTCTGGTCTAAAGTAGTGCACTATATAGGGAATAGGGTTCTGTAGGGCTCTGGTCTAAAGTAGTGCACTATATAGGGTTCTGGTCTAAAGTAGTGCACTATATAGGGAATAGGGTTCTATAGGATCCTGGTCTAAAGTAGTGCACTATATATAGGGAATAGGGTTCTATAGGGCCCTGGTCTAAAGTAGTGCACTATATAGGGAATAGAGTTCTATAGGGTCCTGGTCTAAAGTAGTGCACTATATAGGGAATAGGGTTCTACAGGGCCCTGGTCTAAAGTAGTGCACTATATAGGGAATAGGGTTCTGTAGGGCTCTGGTCTAAAGTAGTGCACTATATAGGGTTCTGGTCTAAAGTAGTGCACTATATAGGGAATAGGGTTCTATAGGGCCCTGGTCAAAAGTAGTACACTCTATAGGGAATAGGGTTCTATAGGGCTCTGGTCTAAAGTAGTGCACTATATAGGGAATAGGGTTCTGGTCTAAAGTAGTGCACTATATAGGGAATAGGGTTCTGGTCTAAAGTAGTGCACTATATAGGGAATAGGGTTCTATAGGATCCTGGTCTAAAGTAGTGCACTATATATAGGGAATAGGGTTCTATAGGGTCCTGGTCTAAAGTAGTGCACTATATAGGGAATAGGGTTCTACAGGGCCCTGGTCTAAAGTAGTGCACTATATAGGGAATAGAGTTCTATAGGGTCCTGGTCTAAAGTAGTGCACTATATAGGGAATAGGGTTCTACAGGGCCCTGGTCTAAAGTAGTGCACTATATAGGGTTCTATAGGGCTCTGGTCTAAAGTAGTGCACTCTATAGGGAATAGGGTTCTGGTCTAAAGTAGTGCACTATATATAGGGCCCTGGTCTAAAGTAGTGCACTATATATAGGGTTCTATAGGGCCCTGGTCTAAAGTAGTGCACTATATAGGGAATAGGGTTCTGTAGGGCCCTGGTCAAAAGTAGTACACTCTATAGGGAATAGGGTTCTATAGGGCTCTGGTCTAAAGTAGTGCACTATATAGGGTTCTGGTCTAAAGTAGTGCACTATATAGGGAATAGGGTTCTATAGGGCCCTGGTCAAAAGTAGTACACTCTATAGGGAATAGGGTTCTATAGGGCTCTGGTCTAAAGTAGTGCACTATATAGGGAATAGGGTTCTTGTCTAAAGTAGTGCACTATATACGGAATAGGGTTCTGGTCTAAAGTAGTGCACTATATAGGGAATAGGGTTCTATAGGATCCTGGTCTAAAGTAGTGCACTATATATAGGGAATAGGGTTCTATAGGGCCCTGGTCTAAAGTAGTGCACTATATAGGGAATAGGGTTCTATAGGGTACTGGTCTAAAGTAGTGCACTATATAGGGAATAGGGTTCTACAGGGCCCTGGTCTAAAGTAGTGCACTATATAGGGAATATAGTTCTATAGGGTCCTGGTCTAAAGTAGTGCACTATATAGGGAATAGGGTTCTACAGGGCCCTGGTCTAAAGTAGTGCACTATATAGGGTTCTATAGGGCTCTGGTCTAAAGTAGTGCACTCTATAGGGAATAGGGTTCTGGTCTAAAGTAGTGCACTATATATAGGGCCCTGGTCTAAAGTAGTGCACTATATATAGGGTTCTATAGGGCTCTGGTCTAAAGTAGTGCACTATATATAGGGTTCTATAGGGTCCTGGTCAAAAGTAGTGCACTATATAGGGTTCTGGTCTAAAGTAGTGCACTATATAGGGAATAGGGTTCTATAGGGCCCTGGTCAAAAGTAGTACACTCTATAGGGAATATGGTTCTATAGGGCTCTGGTCTAAAGTAGTGCACTATATAGGGAATAGGGTTCTGGTCTAAAGTAGTGCACTATATAGGGAATAGGGTTCTATAGGGCCCTGGTCTAAAGTAGTGCACTATATTTAGGGATCTATAGGACCCTGGTCAAAAGTAGTACACTCTATAGGGAATAGGGTTCTATAGGGCTCTGGTCTAAAGTAGTGCACTATATAGGGAATAGGGTTCTATAGGGCTCTGGTCTAAAGTAGTGCACTATATAGGGAATAGGGTTCTATAGGGCTCTGGTCTAAAGTAGTGCACTATATAGGGAATAGGATCCTGGTCTAAAGTAGTGCACTATATAGGGAATAGAGTGCCAGTGGTGACAGAGCCGTGTGTCTGTAGCTGCCATTCTGACCTCTCCATCTCCTCGTAGACAACCTACAGGGGTGTCAAAAACCCCCAAGCAGTTGAGAGAAATAAAAAGAATAAGGAGATGGAGAAACAAGAGATGAGACCGTCTCTGCCTGGAGGAGGGCTGAAGGTTAGTCCTCATATTTTCAACACAGATTATGTCATGTCACAGTCTGCCTGCAACTTCAGGAGGTAAGTCTCTTAACGAATCAGCACACCTTTGAGAAAGGCAAGACGGCCTAACCTTGTATTCTTTGCTGGCTTATATATATATTTATTTTTAAATAATTAATTAATCATATAGGTAATTTGTTTTGAGTTCGAATAGTTAAAGGATGTAGCCGAAAACATAATGGCTTTTTAATGTCTCCGACTACATGAATGACTGAATCTGGTTTATTTATGCCACATATCACCCACTTGTTGTTCGAATGTTTCCTGTTTCTCTCAACAGGTCATTTATTTGTCTACGAGTATGCTTTTCCCCTTTTTGAGGAGATGCGTGAGCTGTGTCTATTCAATCCTTTAATACCATGTTTTCTTCTGTTTTGTAGTGGCAGGTAGGCTAAAGATAGACATGGAGAGATCCTGGAAGTCTCAATGTAGACTGAGGTTCAGCTAACAACATGAAGAGTGTTGGTACCAGTTGACTTGAAAAGGCTTTTTTTTTTGGAATGTCAGCCCTTCTACTAGATTTTTTATTTTTAAATGCAAGCTTCTTCTTTTTTTTTTTTTAGAGGCGATTGTGTGTCTCAACTTCGTAGGATAGTTTGCCAGGCTTCGACGCTGGTAAAAAAATAAATAAAAGATTCTGCTGCCCAATGTTGGCCGTGTGAATCACAGGACATGCCTCCCTTAATGCCAAGATATACAAGAGAATATGCAAGCCAGCCAATGGAGCTTTGGAACAGACAGGGTGGCATAGCTATGAATAGAATATAAACACTCAGAGGAAATATGCTCTCACACTACATCGATAAACTGTAGCAGGCGTCTTGTAGTGCACTCTCTCTCTTTGTGTTCTCTTTGTCCTCTCGCCTTTCTTTCTCTCAGCCATTTCAACTTTGCCAGCTTTAACACCATGGCGCTTACTTCTTTTGCAATTGTTTCAGACATTTTGAACTTTGAGGAATATTCTCATTCTTGTGACCTATTTACTGTATAGGTATATTTTCCTTCTAAAATGATTTTATGCAACAGTCCTTTTTAATGTTCAAAATAGGCCTAGATTGTAGATCAGTGTGAAAAGAACTATGTTTCCCATAGCTACTGATGAACCACATGTGAACGTTTTAGAGTTCACGCACCAGCACTATTCAGTTGACTTTTCACTTTAGTGTTTGATTTTCATATGTCTGTGCAATATAAGTAATTTGCTACACGTTGTATTGGTTTGTAATGGTTTCTATCGGTTTGTAATGTATGAAAAAAATGCTATATTTTAAATGAGGTAAGAAGTTTGAGTCGTGAAAGTATGATGAAAAAGTGTTTTTTATGCATGAATATTTCTTTCTCCTCATTTCAACATGTTCAGTAATATTGTTGTCATGACAATGTTCCAGGAATTATGTTAATCCAAACATACACCGGTGTCACATAATGTTCTTTCTTGGGTATGCAGTCTGTTGTCAGGATGGTAATAGGACTACCGTTATTCACCAGGTTTCGGTCAATTTCAGTTCAGGAAGTACACTGAAATTACAATTATCTGCAATGGTTTTCAATGAGGAATTTTTTTTAAATTTACTTTCTGAATTGAAATGGAATTGACCCCAAGCCTGTCATCCACTGGGGCGTACCTGTCCACGATGATAACTCTGCAGATCTCAGGTGGAAATGGGAAGAGAGCCTGAACGAGCAGGTGTTATTGTGCACTTGGAAGTATTGAATTTATACCTGCCTTGCTTTTTATACTTTAGGTTTTCTTCTTCCTATACCCACCTAGTGCTTCAAGGGCTCTCGCCACTTTGAGGGGCATGAAGTCGCGCCAATGTCATTTTGTTGAAATAAAGTTGTCAGATGACTGTTGTTTTTGACCTTTTCTGTGGGTTTTTGGTAAAAATGGATCAGTTGCATTGCATCCATCTTGGAACATACAGTACCGCCCTGTGATGATCTCTTATCACTGTAGGTGGTAGTAGTGAATTGTCATCATTGGCATCAGGACTGCAACTAACCTCTCGAGGTCAGTAATGGATATTTGAACCTTTATTTAACTAGGCAAGTCAGTTAAGAACAAATTCTTATTTTACAATGACGGCCTACCCCGACCAAACCCTTCCCTATCCCCGGACGACGCTGGGCCAATTGTGCACCGCCTTATGGGACTACCGATCACGGCCGGTTGTGATACAGCCCAGGATCGAACCAGGGTCTGTAGTCATGCCTCTAGCACTGAGGTGCAGTGCCTTAGACCGCTGCGCATAACAATGTGTTTATAAGTCATGTAAAATAATAAACAATTTGTCACATACACTGGAAAGGTACAGTTTACAGGGTCAGCCATAGTACAGCACCCCTGGAGCAAATTAGGGTAATAAGTGCCTTGCGCAAGGGCACATTAACAGATTATTCACCTTGTCGGCTCGGGTATTCAAACCGTCAACCTTTCGGTTACTGGCCCAACACTCTAACCACTAGGCTACCTGCCACCCTTTATGATGGACACACAAATCAAATCAGAGTTAATTGGTCACGTACACAGATATAAAAAGAATTATGCTTTTTTCTTGCTCCAACAGTGCAGTAATACACATATTAACCAAAAAGTAATAGAAAGATATTAAGAAATATCAGAACGAGCAATGTCATAGTCCGGAATATACAGTGTGTGTACACTACTTGTCAAAAGTTTTAGAACACCTACTCATTCAAGGGTTTTTCTTTATTTTTACTATTTCTACTGGCCTCTTTCTAGAGCTCCGACTTCCCGATTCATCTTGAAAGCACCATAATAGCTCAGAAATGAGCGAAATGACAGGCTACTTTGACACTGACACACTGAGAATCTGAGATCAATGAAAACGACCTCTTCTTGAATCCATCAATAGCCAATGCCTAGTTGTGTGGAGACACATATTGTAGGCTACAATATGAGGAGGAAATTATAGTCCTAAAAATGCTTTCCAGTTTCACTGACTCTCACCCAAAGATGTGCGGCTCACTCACTGGTGATGGCCTATGCGCTCGTGCCAAACGCCACTCTCTTGTTTTACTTTGTAAAACAAACCATATTTGGAAGTTGATCAAATATTTTGGTAGCAGCTGACATTAGATTATTCTTATTTTTTAGCAAGAGCCATTTTGCTTTCCGACCTGTGTTTTTCCGCGATTGTAGGCATTTTTAAATATTGCGAAAGGCCAGTTTTGTCTGCATACTGTTTGTTCTCTAACATATTCGCCGCGCGTCCCCGACTGTAGACTATGCCTTGTATTGTACACTCCAATAGGCTATTTATCCTCTGTGGCAAACGTTTAGGCGTTCTCATGGTGTAGTAGGCTATTCTGAATTATTAAATGTATTTCTGAACAGACAGCAGTAACTCTATAACTTTGGCACATTTATTTCAATTTCTCATGCGTGCTTCAGCTCCTCCAGAACCCTTCGCGTGGGTATGATTCTATAAGGGGAATGATGAAGTGCAACGCTGGAGAGATGAGAGTTGCAGGCTCATGTCTATCAGAGCAGAGAGAGAGAGATTTTAGAAAGGGAATCTCATTCTAGTTTGGTGAGAGATACAGGGGGGGGGGGGGGGCAGAAGAATTAAGGAAGAGGTAACTCGAATGAACTTTGTTCGTGTTTATTATAATTTTACATTGTAAAAAGTGACACTTATTTTTCATGCCACGAGAGGTACCAGATCCGGCCAAATAGGGTCCGGAACGAAACAGTCCAAAACGTAGAGGTGCCGGATCTTGTTCCGACAGGATTCGGCTCAAATTAAGCACTTGAACTTGTGTTCCTCCACCTTTCCTTAGTTCTGTTGTGGATTGTGTTTCTGTACGCCAATGGAAAGTCGACAAAACAAAGAGAAAAGCAGCCTATGTATTGAATACATGGAATTGGATTGGGATGGTACTGATGAATGAATCACGCACACAATCTGCTTATTTTTGAAATATTTTTTTGAAATCAGGTATCAAATTTGATTTGTAATATTGTTTGGTGAAATATGCTTAAAATGAGAGTCATTTCCCATAATTCTGTACCTTTGGATAGTTGCACTTCCAATTTTGATCATCATGATTTTAGTGACTGCAAAGAAAATGTATAGATCTACTGGGATTTTTAAAATACAAAACTAACTTCCTGTTTTGTCCGCTTGGACACAAGAGACAAGTATAGTCGCGTTAATCTTTTTGTTGTTGCAAGCAGTCGTGTTCTTTTGATGAATGTATTTATGTTTTAAAAAGACAACTACATTTTGAAAATCCATTTCCTGTTTTGCAACAGCTCTGTAGGTCTTATGGACGCTGTTTTGAAACTCGACAACCTTGTTCCAAAAAAACTAGTAGGTAAAGACAGTTGTTTCCTGATTGAAATAGTACAAGAGTACACCATGAGGGACTCGTTTCGCTACCAGCAGGTTGCGGGAGGACCACAGTGCGTCCTTCAGACACGTGAGGGTGGGCCAGAGCTTGGTGGAGGCCTTCGGCCCACCCCATAACAGCACGAGCTGGGGCGTTAGGTCTTCCCCTGCTGGCAGACATGAGATCAGGGCCTGTTTTCTTCCACAGGTCCCTGGCGGGTCTCCCAGAGAACATATATTTTCTTATGGAAAAGTTTTATTGTTGCATTTTCTTTGAAAACAGCTCATATATATTTTTGTACATCATTTTATACACATAAAAACGGCATTAAAGCATCAAAAACTATTTGAATTTGTTTTGATTAAATGGGTCACTGACCACTATCTAGTGACATAGACACAGACTTGCTCAAACCCAATATCCATCATGATTCTAATAAAAGAACCATCCGGTTACCTTCGTCTGCTTTTTTCTTTACAATGGCAGGGGGTGCACCGTTCCTGGAGGTACTGCAATACCAGGTCGATGCGTGGAGTGGACGGAGCAAGCCCCTATTCCATCTCCCTATTCCAAAAATCAATTTAATATATGGTCCCCAGATAGGGGACGTATCAGATATTAAACTGATAAGAACAGATTTTTTTTTTTTTTTTGGAAAAAGATTTTTTATTTTCATTTCTCATTAAAATACAATTACAAAATCAGTGCATTACATTACATCGATTCATAAAAACAGTATCCAAAAGTAGTGTAACAATATAACAATAGCAAAACTACTCAATAAAGTGCTGTTCTGCAGAACCTGACCAGTATTATTACATTCAAGTTTAACTTGCCTCTAACAATCTCTAAAAACCAATACAAAGAATTCTATAAATACAAACATATACATATACCAAAGTGAATTCTGAATAAACCTCAGTGTATACAAATATGTACAAAGGCTTAGCCTACATTTCAATTGGCTCTAAAAACATTTACAGTGAAGGGTAAATCCCTTTCCATTTCTGTTTCACAGATACAATGCCCCACTTATCTATTTCGAATTCTATTCTTTTCCAAATGTCCTGTTTTATAAATTCAACTAATCCCGTCGGTGACCACTTGAGGGTGTCATTGACCGCACCACATCTGGCCTCCCAAAGTTTGGTCTTGATAAGGGACACCAGAGTCACTAATGCTAATAATTGCACCCTTTCCACATTTTTTAGTTCAAGTTTGGCTACCCCTTCATAATCAATGTTTTTTAAAATCTCAAAAAATTGTTTAATTTTTCTCCAAACTAATTTGGCAAAGGAACATTCCCATAGAACATGGGGAATTGTTTCAATTGCAAAACAATTGTCCCTGGGACAAAATTTATTCAGGGTCAAATTATGATCATATAATGTTGATCGGACTGGAAGACGTCTGTGTAAAACAAGCCAATTAAAATCTTTCAGTCTGTTGTCTAAACCTTTTAATTGTGTCCGTAGCCAGGTGGAAGGCGATATTGGTAATCTGTCTCTAGGACTACAATTTTCTATTAATTTCGCGTATAGCAATCTGTGGTTGATTACGTTTTCTTTTACTTTGCAGACAGGGGTTTTCTTTGCCCATTCCACTATTTTCTTAAAATGTAATGGGACAATTTCAGCTTTTGGCTTACTATTATCCCATTCCACCATGAACCTTAACGGTACTGACAGCCAGAATTTGATTAAAATGTGACATTTGTGTACAGTCGACGACAAAAGACAACAAACATTTGAATAAAACAACGCATCTAGCTTGAGAGGAATATGAGGGAAATCCCTTCCACCAGCCTCTATAGGCTGGTACATCCGATCTCTACGGATGTACTCATATCCCCCCCAAAATAAATTAAACAGTGCCCGTATGAAAGTTTTTCTGAGAGACACCGGCATGGGAAACACATAGGCAAGGTGAAGTAATGAAGGCAGAATGTCCGCCTTCAGCACTAACACCTTCCCACTAAAGGATAGTCGCCTCCCTTTCCACAGTCCCAATCTTTTATTAAGCGATAATAGTTTTTCTTTCCAATTAAACATGTCATCTTTAATTTCGTTTCCGAAAGATATGCCGAGCACTACCATTGGTCCTGTGCACACAGTCAAACCACATAACTGATCGGTTCTCCATTTCCACTGTCCCATATATTTTATTTCTGTTTTATTCTTGTTTATCTTTGACCCAGAGGCAACAGAGAAATCATCAATGACTTTGATAGACTCTTTCAAGCTCAGGTCGTCCTGTAAATATAAAACTGTGTCGTCCGCATATTGCGAAATTTTTAGAATATCCCCTCCGGGTAAACGGATGCCTTTGATGTTGTAATTTGTCCTAATTGCGCATGCGAAAGGTTCAATATATAAAACATACAATAGCGCAGATAGAGGGTCCCCCTGTCTGACACCTCGTAATTGCTTGATAACCGTTCCAATATTCCCATTAATATTTACCCTGCTACCCACATTACTATAAAGAATTTTTACCCATTTCATAAAATTATTTCCAAAACCGAATTTTCCCATAACTCTAAATAAAAACTCATGGCTTACCATGTCAAAGGCCTTTTCCTGGTCCAAATTAACAGTAATAGCTGGCAGGTGCCTTTCCTCTAAATATGCTTGAACGTCTCTGTGCAATTGCAAGTTCCAGGTTAATTTTCTCCCCACCACACCGCATGTTTGGTCTAAACCAACAACATATGCCATGGCAGAAGATAGTCGATTAGTTATGGCTTTGCTTAATAATTTATAGTCAACACACAACATTGTTAAAGGTCTCCAATTTGCTAATGTCTTGGGGTCTCCCTTTTTGTAAAGTAGAGAGATTACCCCCTCGCACATTGAACCTCCCATATGTTCCAAACCAAATATACTTCTAAACACTTCCAACAGATGACATCCAATTAAATCCCAAAAAACGATGTAAAACTCTTTAGAGAGCCCATCGACTCCTGGTACTTTGTTATCTTTCATGCTCTTCAGTGCCATATAAATTTCGTCTAATTTCAATTCCCCTTCTAATTGGTCTCTAATATCGAAAGGTATCTGCACATCCACGCATTTTAAAAATTTAGTCCCCTTCTCATAATCAATTGTTTGTTTTTTAAATAGCTGAGAAAAGTGATGTGTAGCGACACCAAGCATGCCATCTCCATCCTCAACCATCTCCCCATCTTGGTCCAATAAAGCCGAAATAGTCCTCCTCTTTCCCCGTGATTTAATTTGTTTGAAAAAATATGCAGAGCACTTCTCATCATTTTCCCATTTATCCTGCTGACTTTTAAAAATGAAGTCTCGAGCTTTCTTTTCAAAAAAGGCATGCTGCTTTTTCTGCAGGATACATAATTTGTCTTTATCTATTCCACCACCATTCAAATTACCTTGGATGTGTAGATCTTTTAGTTCATTCTGCAATTTATAAAAATCTTTTTGGGTATTACGTACTTTGTCTTTGCAAAAATTCTGAATGAAAATCTTGATTCTTAATTTTGTGCTCTCCCACCACTCTATGACAGTAGAATAAAACGGTTTCATAGTTACACAGCCCTGGAAAAAAGACCTAAATCTTGTCTCAAAAGTTGTGTCATGTAAAATGCCGTTATTAACTTTCCAATACCCTTTTCCAAATTCAATTGTTTTTAATTCTACTGTCACAGACAGGCAGCTGTGGTCCGAATAGAATACCGGAGTGACGCACGCAGAGGACACACCGAGTCCACGCGGAACAAACAGATAATCTATTCGGCTCCTCGCGCCCCTGCTGTTTTCCCAAGTGAAACCTGTATCATCCGCGTGCTCCACTCTATAAGTATCAACCAAATTATATTTACCTATTAAACTTTTTACAAGATGCCCTCCTAGATTACCTCGATCGTATGATACATTAAAATCTCCCCCCATAAACACCTGTCTGTTTGTCATAAAAATAGCGTCTAGGTCGTTAAGCATTTCCCTCCTTTCCTTGGGTGTCGATGGTGCATACACGTTAATAAATCTAAAACATTTACCCCTCCAATCGATATCTACTATTAAAACCCTCCCGTGTACAGCCGAAAAACTTCCTACTATTTTTAAATCCCTATTCCCACATAGCACACCAACCCCTGTTGAATGCACCCCGCCGACACTCCACCTCGACTCTCCCTGAACCCATTCCCGCGTAAACCTCTCCACGTCATTTTGATCTTTTAAATGTACTTCTTGTAAAAAACACACAGAGAAGCGAATGGAGGACAAATGGGAAAAAACAGTCGCCCTTTTAACTGAGTTCCTAAGCCCTCTAACATTTATGGTAGCTAGGTTTAAAAAAGACGACATGGGATAAGGAGGGAAACGGACAACTATCTAAAATATGACATTTTTCCATACTCACTTTAAATACCTCTCCTCGTTAGGAGGCCTATCCGGGAAACGGTGGTCTCCAGCGGGAGGACTGTCCACAAAGCTCGTGGTCGGGAAAACCCTTTCCTCCTGCTCCCCCTCCATCTGTGTGGGTGCTGGAACACCGCTGGGTGCCAGACCGTTGCTGTCGATGGAGCTGCCTGACGGGGAAATCAGAGTCTCCTCTGCGCTGCCCGGGTTTCCCTCGCCTTTCTCCTCAGACCTCCCGCTTTCCAAACAACTGAAGCGGTTTCCCCCCAGAGCGGACTTCTCCGTCGCCTCCATGCTGATGGGTGGGGAAACAGGGCTCATCTGCTTCCTCTTCCCCGAGCACTTCCTCCTCTCTCTCACCGTTGTCCAGCTCTCCTGAGCCGAGGGCGCGGTGGGCTCTCTCTTCTCCCCCTCCACTTGCTTGTTCCAACTCCCGTCGGTCTCTCCGCTCTCCTCGTGGGATGATGATGGCGTCTCACTCCCGCTCTCCTCAGACCCTCGCAGTTCTCTCTCCATCACCAGCTCCTCCACCACCTCCTCAATGGCGCGTAGTTCCAATCCTTCTCCCTCGTCTGGTCTTTTCCCGCTCTCTGGTCTTTTGTCGCTCTCCGCTCTTTTCCCGCTCACCGCTCTGGCGTAAGAGGGGGCTGCCTTCGGGCAGTGACGGAACAGGTGGTCCTCAGAGTTACACAGACTGCAGCGCTTGGGCACGGTGCAATCCCTCATTATATGGCCCAGAGTCCCGCAGTTTCTGCACCTTGTCTGGGTGCAGGCATCGGCGAGGTGCCCGTAGGTGCTACACTTCCTGCAGAAACGAGGCTGACCCGCATACATAAGGTAGCCCCTGTCTGCTCCGATGGAAAAGGAAGCGGGTGGATGGCGGTAGCCATCATGGCCGCTCTCGTCCTCCTTTAGCAGCACACGAAACTGCCTCTTCCCTGTCCAGATGCCAAGGGCGTCCTTAATGTCTCTCACTCCCGGCAAGATGGTCACGTACCGGCTGAGGTAGCACACTAAAGTTTCTTCTGTGACCCAGGGGTTGAACATGTGCACCGTTAGCACCCTCATGTTGTGCCTGCACAGGGACTCCACTTGAAAAGCACTGAGGGCGGGTGCCGTCGCGTTCGCGCGGAAAAGCCCTCTCACCTCCTCCAGCCTGGTGATGGTGTAGAACGACACGTCGTAAAACTTATCCGGTGTGTTCTGTTGCAGGCAGTGCACGTCGTCTGCTGTCAGGCGTAGCGGTCCAAAAAGAACTTCCTTCCCAAAACGAAATCTCTCCATCAAACTATCATTTCCGGTCCATTGAAAACGCAGCGTGTTCTTCAGTCCAGCGGCTGCTGACTGTGATGTGGCCGATGTCGACATCGCACCTCCTTGTGGATCCCGCGGGTACTTCTCGCGATCTTTTTCTTGATCTTAGCCTAAAAGGCCGAGAAGCGATACCGCAATGCTTTCGGGAGGAAGGTGCCGTTCTCAGACACGTCAAATCCGGAAACGCTTACAGCAAAATGAGCTCTGTAAACTTTACATCAAATATCAAAGATTATGATGCTGTTAAAAAATGGTGGCATAGATCGGGATTTGATCAACGTCGGGAAAAGACACTTTTCACTGATACAATGTAACACATTGGTAGGATACAAAGTCACGCGGTCATCCGCCCTCCAATCGGAAACTAGACAAATCCTTATTGAGTTAAAACCAGATTTACAGCTAAATTTGAATAATAATCTAGCAAATACGGGTGGGAGAAACAATTTGCAGATAATAATATTGACATAACATTTTATCTTTTATAAAATATCTCAGGAAGCGTTGATGCCACAAGGGAACAAAACAAATTGTCCACTTGGTGGCGCCAGACTTCCACCGACCGTCGCCTTGTACAAGCAGTTCTATGTTGTCAATAAAATACACTTGAATGTTGAACCACTTGACTTCATCATCAACGCAAAAATAGCCTATGTATTTTTAAATCTGTCTGTAGAGCCTTGTATGATAAGGCCATTGTGAGGAGGCCTTTATAAAGTTGCCCTCCTAAATTACTCATACCGACAGCAGTGTCTGGTATACCAGCACCCAGCACCCTGTCCATCAAACGCTCAAAAGTAGCTGGAGCGTTGCACAGGCCAAAGCACAGGACCTTGAACTGCCAGTGTCCTCTGTTATTTGAGAACACAGTTTTGGCTCTGGCCTCTGGGGAGAGGGGCACCTGCCAGTAGCCACTAAAATGAGCTAACAGTTCAAACTGAGCATGAAAAGCTTCCCAATCCGCCTTACCGGAATACTTCGGGGTCTTAACAGATACGGACGCAGCCGGGAACTGGGCGCCGCCATGTTTGTTTACATCCTGAGCCCCAGATTCCTCGTCCCGCCCGCGTCGACGTCACCCCTTCGGTCCGCCCACCAGAATCGGCGCGAAGCACAGTCGACGAAGCGCTCGTGCCCGCTTCAGCGGCCATCACTCTAACGTCCTCCCTCAAGCGGCCTCTGGGCTCCGACGCCCTGGCGATCTCCTCAGCCAGATCCTCCGACGTCCATTCACACGCACCTCCTTGGCCATAATCGTCCCCTACCTCCACCTTCACTTTCAGATTCCCTTGAAGCATTTTCAACCCCTTCTCACCTACGGTAGCTAGCCACAGAAGTCAGCTAGCTAGCTGGCTAACTTTTATCAATGTTTTTACTTCTGACACCAATGTAATGACCTGACTAGATCATAAAGGAACAATTGTCCAGACAGAGGTTTGAGTTTGCGAATTGACGGTTTATTAACCCAACTTTACACAGGCTACTGTTTGGCCGTAGCCCACGCCAAATAAATGAAAGATAACTCACAAGCCAACCGGGACCTTCTCTTGTGAAGGCCAGACGTAAGAGGGAGAACAAAGGCTAAACCTGGTCTTAACTTCCAATGCTCCACCCCCCTGCCCAACCCCCCTCCACGCCACTCCGCCAACCGCCACGATGCCCGGCATCAGAACATTCCAGGCATTCCCGTGATTGGCAGATAGCAGGTTGATTGACATGTCGGAGCCCGCGAACACTGGGTACTGGTCAGTCCAACACAACCACCTACTAGCCTAACACATAACACACAGCTGTCTGTGCTGGTCACTACAATATGTTAAAAGTACATGTTGTTATTAAAACAATAAAATAACCTAAGAAATAAGTAATTTTAAAAATATCCAATCTGTAAAAGCCATTTCAAATGTGCACATATAATTCAAACAAGAGTATACCTTTTTAAAGACATGTAAAACGGTTTAAAAATCCCTTTATTAAAAAAGCGGTCTTCTCTCCTTTGTGGAGGAATGGGGTGAGTCCTTATCAAATTTGCATCCTCCTGCTCTTCCGAATCAACTCCGCCCCCATCCTTCAGGGCCCAGAAGAGATCCCTCCCCTAGGCGCCGCAGCACTGTCAGGCCGTGGCGGCCGGGACCTTAGATGTTGTGGGTGATACTTTGTCTGGGGTCGAGACTATTTTGTCCATACCACCTCAGGGCTTCCGTGGCTCTCAAGGCCACTACCTGGTGGGGGGTCTCCACCCGTTTCCCTACCAACAAGTTGTCAGAGGACCACAGTGTGTCCTTCGGACACCTGAGGGTGAGCCAGAGCTTGGTGGAATCGGCCTTCGGTCCACCCCATACAGCACGAGCTGAGGTGTTGTGTCCTCCCCTGCTGGCGGACACAGGGAGATCAGGGGGATTCTTTCCACAGGTCCCTGGCTTATTTCACTGCAGTTACTCTTCTCTTCCTTATAGTTTCTTAATGTTTGGTATCTGTTTTGATATTTATATTGACATTGGTGGTACATAGACAGCGGAGACTGGGACAAAGGCCTTTCTCCAGTATTAACACTAAAGCTCACCACACCTCCTCTTCCTCCAACCTTCTCCTCTTCCTCATCTTCTTTTGTTTCCTCCTCTCAACTCATTTATTTAACTAGGCAAGTCAGTTAAGAACAAATTCTTATTTACAACGACAGCCTACCGACCGGGCCAAACCCGGACGACACTGAGCCAATTGTGCACCGCACTACGGGACTCCCAATCACGGCCGGTTGTGATACAGACTGGAATCAATCCAGGGTGTCTGTAGTGACGCCTCTAGCACTGAGATGCAGTGCCTTAGACCACTGTGCTGCTCGGGAGCCCAACAATGCCAAATCACTTATCTACCAATTTAAATCAACCTTTAAGTATCATTTATCTTGTATTCCCTGAACATCCAAACATAAAGGTGGATAAGAGATATTATGCTTTCAGACAGGCTGTGTCCTGCAAAACTCTGCTTTATCTGGGAGATATTGAATCTCTCTGTTTTACTAGTAACTTTTAGAATTCTAATTGAATGGAGAAGCAGCCTAAATCCTCTTGATTTTTATCACCTTAGTTTTATCTCGTGTGAAGTTTCAGAAGCATGTGATTGAGATATCCAAGATGTCTGTGGATTGACCGATAGCTTGGCTACTCAATGAAGACAAACATTGTTTTACTGTACTAAGATTACCACAAGTGCTTGTGAATTAAAAAAAATCTTACTTGAAGAACTATTTCTTCACAATTTTTTTTACAGAGGGACGTTCAGAGAACAACCAGCCCACTGTTGGACCAGGCTGTTTTCTCCCTTTCTACTGGTTCTGTTATGATGGGTTCATAAAGACTGTTATTTAGGAACTGTCAGGTGTAGCAGACTGTCTCAGAGGAGAGTACCACTTTGCAGGTGTAGCAGACTGTCTCAGAGGAGAGTACCACTTTGCCGGTGTAGCAGACTGTCTGAGGAGAGTACCACTTTGCAGGTGTAGCAGACTGTCTCAGAGGAGAGTACCACTTTGCAGGTGTAACAGACTGTCTGAGGAGAGTACCACTTTGCAGGTGTAACAGACTGTCTGAGGAGAGTACCACTTTGCAGGTGTAACAGACTGTCTGAGGAGAGTACCACTTTGCAGGTGTAGCAGACTGTCTGAGGAGAGTACCACTTTGCAGGTGTAGCAGACTGTCTCAGAGGATTACCACTTTGCAGCTACACAGTGGCGTGCAAAAGTATTCACCCCTCTTGGCGTTTTTCCTATTCTGTTGCCTTACAACCTGGATGATCAATGGAAACAGGATGCACTTGAGCTCAATTTCGAGTCTCATAGCAAAGGGTCTGAATACTTATGTTTTTTTATATATATATATTTGCAAAAACATTTTTTTTTCTCACTTTGTCATTATGAGTATTGTGCGTAGATTGATGAGGATTTAATTTTTCCCATTTTAGAATAAGGCTGTAACGTAATAAAATGTGGAAAAAGTCAAGGGATCTGAATTCTTCCCGAATGCACTGTATGTACAGGGGTAATGTGACTAGGCATCAGGATATATGATTTGTATTTAATTCAACTAGGCAAGTCAGTTAAGAATAAATTCTTATTTACAATGACGGCCTACACCGGCCAAACCCTAACGACGCTGGGCCAATTGTGCGCCCCACTATGGAACGCCCAATCATGGCCAGATGTGATACAGCCTGGATTTGAATCAAGGACTGTAGTGACACCTCTTGCACTGAGATGCAGTGCCTTAGACCGCTGCACCACTCAGGAGCCCAAACATAAACACAGTAGCAGCAGCTTGTGAGTGTGCGTCTGTGTAGTCAGTATAAATGCATGTGCATATGTGTGTCATCAAATTATGTAGTGAGTGTTTGTGTGTGTGTTGGAGTGTCAGTGTGAGGGTGCATAGACACAGTCAAAAATAAAAACTCAGTTAAATACAAGGGTCAACTCAGATAGTCCGTGTAGCCACTTTGTTAGGTATATAGTTAGCTATTTAGCAGTCTTATGGCTTGGGGATAGTAGCTGTTCAAGAGCCTGTTGGTGCTTGCCGTGCGGAAACAGAGAGAACATTCTATGACTTGGGTTGCTGGAGTCTTTAATGGTTTTCCTTTTGCACCACCTTATATAGAAGCTCTGCCCCAATGATGTACTGGGCTGTACGCATCACCCTCTGTAGCAACATGCGATTGAGGGTATTGCTATTGCCGTACCAAGCAGTGATGCAGCCAGTCAAGATGCTCTCAATGGTACAGCTGTAGAACTTTTTGAGGATCTGAGGGCCCATGACAAACATTTTCAACCTCCTGAGGGGGAAGAGGTACTGTCACGCCTTCTTCACGACTGTGCGCACGTGTGGACCATTTTAAGTCGTTGGTAATTTGGACAGCAACGAACTAGAAGCTCTCGACCCGCTCCACTGCAGCCCAGTGGAGCGGGTCGGAGCCCAGCGGAGCAGGTCCAATCACTAAATACAGTGCCTTGCAGAAGTATTCACCCCCCTTGCTGTTTTTCCTATTTTATTGCATTACACCTGTAATTTGAATTGATTTTTATTTGGATTTCATGTAATGGACATACACAAAATAGTCCAAATTGGTGAAGTGAAATGAAAAAAATAACTTGGTTCAGATTTTTTTTATTTTTATAAAATGCAAAAGTGGTGCTTGCATATACACTGCTCAAAAAAATAAAGGGAACACTTAAACAACACAATGTAACTCCAAGTCAATCACACTTCTGTGAAATCAAACTGTCCACTTAGGAAGCAACACTGATTGACAATAAATTTCACATGCTGTTGTGCAAATGGAATAGACAAAAGGTGGAAATTATAGGCAATTAGCAAGACACCCCCAATAAAGGAGTGGTTCTGCAGGTGGTGACCACAGACCACTTCTCAGTTCCTATGCTTCCTGGCTGATGTTTTGGTCACTTTTGAATGCTGGCGGTGCTTTCACTCTAGTGGTAGCATGAGACGGAGTCTACAGCCCACACAAGTGGCTCAGGTAGTGCAGCTCATCCAGGATGGCACATCAATGCGAGCTGTGGCAAGAAGGTTTGCTGTGTCTGTCAGCGTAGTGTCCAGAGCATGGAGGCGCTACCAGGAGACAGGCCAGTACATCAGGAGACGTGGAGGAGGCCGTAGGAGGGCAACAACCCAGCAGCAGGACCGCTACCTCCGCCTTTGTGCAAGGAGGAGCAGGAGGAGCACTGCCAGAGCCCTGCAAAATGACCTCCAGCAGGCCACAAATGTGCATGTGTCTGCTCAAACGGTCAGAAACAAACTCCATGAGGGTGATATGAGGGCCCGACGTCCACAGGTGGGGGTTGTGCTTACAGCCCAACACCGTGCAGGACGTTTGGCATTTGTCAGAGAACACCAAGATTGGCAAATTCGCCACTGCTCTTCACAGATGAAAGCAGGTTCACACGCACGTGACAGACGTGACAGAGTCTGGAGACGCCGTGGAGAACGTTCTGCTGCCTGCAACATCCTCCAGCATGACCGGTTTGGCGGTGGGTCAGTCATGGTGTGGGATGGCATTTCTTTGGGGGGCCGCACAGCCCTCCATGTGCTCGCCAGAGGTAGCCTGACTGCCATTAGGTACCGAGATGAGATCCTCAGACCCCTTGTGAGACCATATGCTGGTGCGGTTGGCCCTGGGTTCCTCCTAATGCAAGACAATGCTAGACCTCATGTGGCTGGAGTGTGTCAGCAGTTCCTGCAAGAGGAAGGCATTGATGCTATGGACTGGCCCGCCCGTTCCCCAGACCTGAATCCAATTGAGCACATCTGGGACATCATGTCTCGCTCCATCCACCAACGCCACGTTGCACCACAGACTGTCCAGGAGTTGGCGGATGCTTTAGTCCAGGTCTGGGAGGAGATGCTTCAAGAGACCATCCGCCACCTCATCAGGAGCATGCCCAGGCGTTGTAGGGAGGTCATACAGGCACGTGGAGGCCACACACACTACTGAGCCTCATTTTGACTTGTTTTAAGGACATTACATCAAAGTTGGATCAGCCTGTAGTGTGGTTTTCCACTTTAATTTTGAGTGTGACTCCAAATCCAGACCTCCATGGGTTGATAAATTTGATTTCCATTGATCATTTTTGTGTGATTTTGTTGTCAGCACATTCAACTATGTAAAGAAAAAAGTATTTAATAAGAATATTTCATTCATTCAGATCTAGGATGTGTTATTTTAGTGTTCCCTTTATTTTTTTGAGCAGTGTATATATATACAGTTTCACAGACAAATTGTTGCATTTTTTTTCTGTTTTGTGTGAATTCGTTAAGAATAATATAAAACCAGTCTGCACACCACCAAGGTGAATTGGTTTAGTTTCAGACAGTAGCCTTCAAGTAACAAAATATAATTCAGTTGATTGAACATTAAATGTATTTCAATATGATTAAAATGGTCCTATTGTTTATATTTTAAAACAGTCATCGTTTTGCATTAGAAGCATATTTGTATTCGTCGCTTGTTAGTATAAATTGCAAAGGCATTGGCAACTTTGTATTTGTAGTCAACTTTGTTCAGATGTTATCGGCGGTCACAGACGGAAAAACACATGTGATTCTAGGTTCATGTTTTACCGGAGATCTGTTTATTAAAAATATTTAAAAAACATGTACCGACGCATTTAGCTGTTCTCCGAGTGGTCTGAGGTACCTTATTAGATTTACGAGCGTTTTCCAGTGCAACGTTAATAACAATGGTTTTGTGAAACCGCTCGGGAAATTGTACGATGTTCCCTCGAAGGTTCTAACGATTAATTTATCCTTAACATGCTTTTGGGAAACCGGGCCCTATTCTGTTTGAATGATTCTAATCTAATGTTCCGTCCTTTTTTTAAATAAATTCAATAAATTGTATTATAAAACGTATGTGTTGTCTTGGTGATTGTTTATGTATTCTAGTAGTTTGTGTGAATAAAGTGATGTTATTGAATTCTAGTAGTTCCTGGTTGGTTCATAGTTCTAATCTGTAATGTAACCCAGCAGTGATCTGTCGGTGCTACAGGCTCTACCAAATGACAGCCTATTCCCTGTCATCATGTGTACTTTTGAACACAACCCTATGGGTCCTGGTCAAAAGTAGTGCACTATATAGGGAATAGGGTTCTGGTCTAAAGTAGTGCACTATATAGGGAATAGGGTTCTATAGGGCCCTGGTCTAAAGTAGTGCACTATATTTAGGGTTCTATAGGACCCTGGTCAAAAGTAGTACACTCTATAGGGAATAGGGTTCTATAGGGCTCTGGTCTAAAGTAGTGCACTATATAGGGAATAGGGTTCTATAGGGCTCTGGTCTAAAGTAGTGCACTATATAGGGAATAGGGTTCTATAGGGCTCTGGTCTAAAGTAGTGCACTATATAGGGAATAGGATCCTGGTCTAAAGTAGTGCACTATATAGGGAATAGAGTGCCAGTGGTGACAGAGCCGTGTGTCTGTAGCTGCCATTCTGACCTCTCCATCTCCTCGTAGACAACCTACAGGGGTGTCAAAAACCCCCAAGCAGTTGAGAGAAATAAAAAGAATAAGGAGATGGAGAAACAAGAGATGAGACCGTCTCTGCCTGGAGGAGGGCTGAAGGTTAGTCCTCATATTTTCAACACAGATTATGTCATGTCACAGTCTGCCTGCAACTTCAGGAGGTAAGTCTCTTAACGAATCAGCACACCTTTGAGAAAGGCAAGACGGCCTAACCTTGTATTCTTTGCTGGCTTATATATATATTTATTTTTAAATAATTAATTAATCATATAGGTAATTTGTTTTGAGTTCGAATAGTTAAAGGATGTAGCCGAAAACATAATGGCTTTTTAATGTCTCCGACTACATGAATGACTGAATCTGGTTTATTTATGCCACATATCACCCACTTGTTGTTCGAATGTTTCCTGTTTCTCTCAACAGGTCATTTATTTGTCTACGAGTATGCTTTTCCCCTTTTTGAGGAGATGCGTGAGCTGTGTCTATTCAATCCTTTAATACCATGTTTTCTTCTGTTTTGTAGTGGCAGGTAGGCTAAAGATAGACATGGAGAGATCCTGGAAGTCTCAATGTAGACTGAGGTTCAGCTAACAACATGAAGAGTGTTGGTACCAGTTGACTTGAAAAGGCTTTTTTTTTTGGAATGTCAGCCCTTCTACTAGATTTTTTATTTTTAAATGCAAGCTTCTTCTTTTTTTTTTTTTTAGAGGCGATTGTGTGTCTCAACTTCGTAGGATAGTTTGCCAGGCTTCGACGCTGGTAAAAAAATAAATAAAAGATTCTGCTGCCCAATGTTGGCCGTGTGAATCACAGGACATGCCTCCCTTAATGCCAAGATATACAAGAGAATATGCAAGCCAGCCAATGGAGCTTTGGAACAGACAGGGTGGCATAGCTATGAATAGAATATAAACACTCAGAGGAAATATGCTCTCACACTACATCGATAAACTGTAGCAGGCGTCTTGTAGTGCACTCTCTCTCTTTGTGTTCTCTTTGTCCTCTCGCCTTTCTTTCTCTCAGCCATTTCAACTTTGCCAGCTTTAACACCATGGCGCTTACTTCTTTTGCAATTGTTTCAGACATTTTGAACTTTGAGGAATATTCTCATTCTTGTGACCTATTTACTGTATAGGTATATTTTCCTTCTAAAATGATTTTATGCAACAGTCCTTTTTAATGTTCAAAATAGGCCTAGATGATTCAAATGACATTTTCTATTGTAGATCAGTG
Source organism: Salvelinus alpinus (assembly GCF_045679555.1). NCBI lineage: Eukaryota > Metazoa > Chordata > Actinopteri > Salmoniformes > Salmonidae > Salvelinus > Salvelinus alpinus. The sequence goes on from NC_092094.1 coordinate 4,990,081, forward strand.
TGAAAAGAACTATGTTTCCCATAGCTACTGATGAACCACATGTGAACGTTTTAGAGTTCACGCACCAGCACTATTCAGTTGACTTTTCACTTTAGTGTTTGATTTTCATATGTCTGTGCAATATAAGTAATTTGCTACACGTTGTATTGGTTTGTAATGGTTTCTATCGGTTTGTAATGTATGAAAAAAATGCTATATTTTAAATGAGGTAAGAAGTTTGAGTCGTGAAAGTATGATGAAAAAGTGTTTTTTATGCATGAATATTTCTTTCTCCTCATTTCAACATGTTCAGTAATATTGTTGTCATGACAATGTTCCAGGAATTATGTTAATCCAAACATACACCGGTGTCACATAATGTTCTTTCTTGGGTATGCAGTCTGTTGTCAGGATGGTAATAGGACTACCGTTATTCACCAGGTTTCGGTCAATTTCAGTTCAGGAAGTACACTGAAATTACAATTATCTGCAATGGTTTTCAATGAGGAATTTTTTTTAAATTTACTTTCTGAATTGAAATGGAATTGACCCCAAGCCTGTCATCCACTGGGGCGTACCTGTCCACGATGATAACTCTGCAGATCTCAGGTGGAAATGGGAAGAGAGCCTGAACGAGCAGGTGTTATTGTGCACTTGGAAGTATTGAATTTATACCTGCCTTGCTTTTTATACTTTAGGTTTTCTTCTTCCTATACCCACCTAGTGCTTCAAGGGCTCTCGCCACTTTGAGGGGCATGAAGTCGCGCCAATGTCATTTTGTTGAAATAAAGTTGTCAGATGACTGTTGTTTTTGACCTTTTCTGTGGGTTTTTGGTAAAAATGGATCAGTTGCATTGCATCCATCTTGGAACATACAGTACCGCCCTGTGATGATCTCTTATCACTGTAGGTGGTAGTAGTGAATTGTCATCATTGGCATCAGGACTGCAACTAACCTCTCGAGGTCAGTAATGGATATTTGAACCTTTATTTAACTAGGCAAGTCAGTTAAGAACAAATTCTTATTTTACAATGACGGCCTACCCCGGCCAAACCCTTCCCTATCCCCGGACGACGCTGGGCCAATTGTGCACCGCCTTATGGGACTACCGATCACGGCCGGTTGTGATACAGCCCAGGATCGAACCAGGGTCTGTAGTCATGCCTCTAGCACTGAGGTGCAGTGCCTTAGACCGCTGCGCATAACAATGTGTTTATAAGTCATGTAAAATAATAAACAATTTGTCACATACACTGGAAAGGTGCAGTTTACAGGGTCAGCCATAGTACAGCACCCCTGGAGCAAATTAGGGTAATAAGTGCCTTGCGCAAGGGCACATTAACAGATTATTCACCTTGTCGGCTCGGGTATTCAAACCGTCAACCTTTCGGTTACTGGCCCAACACTCTAACCACTAGGCTACCTGCCACCCTTTATGATGGACACACAAATCAAATCAGAGTTAATTGGTCACGTACACAGATATAAAAAGAATTATGCTTTTTTCTTGCTCCAACAGTGCAGTAATACACATATTAACCAAAAAGTAATAGAAAGATATTAAGAAATATCAGAACGAGCAATGTCATAGTCCGGAATATACAGTGTGTGTACACTACTTGTCAAAAGTTTTAGAACACCTACTCATTCAAGGGTTTTTCTTTATTTGTACTATTTCTACTGGCCTCTTTCTAGAGCTCCGACTTCCCGATTCATCTTGAAAGCACCATAATAGCTCAGAAATGAGCGAAATGACAGGCTACTTTGACACTGACACACTGAGAATCTGAGATCAATGAAAACGACCTCTTCTTGAATCCATCAATAGCCAATGCCTAGTTGTGTGGAGACACATATTGTAGGCTACAATATGAGGAGGAAATTATAGTCCTAAAAATGCTTTCCAGTTTCACTGACTCTCAGCCAAAGATGTGCGGCTCACTCACTGGTGATGGCCTATGCGCTCGTGCCAAACGCCACTCTCTTGTTTTACTTTGTAAAACAAACCATATTTGGAAGTTGATCAAATATTTTGGTAGCAGCTGACATTAGATTATTCTCATTTTTTAGCAAGAGCCATTTTGCTTTCCGACCTGTGTTTTTCCGCGATTGTAGGCATTTTTAAATATTGCGAAAGGCCAGTTTTGTCTGCATACTGTTTGTTCTCTAACATATTCGCCGCGCGTCCCCGACTGTAGACTATGCCTTGTATTGTACACTCCAATAGGCTATTTATCCTCTGTGGCAAACGTTTAGGCGTTCTCATGGTGTAGTAGGCTATTCTGAATTATTAAATGTATTTCTGAACAGACAGCAGTAACTCTATAACTTTGGCACATTTATTTCAATTTCTCATGCGTGCTTCAGCTCCTCCAGAACCCTTCGCGTGGGTATGATTCTATAAGGGGAATGATGAAGTGCAACGCTGGAGAGATGAGAGTTGCAGGCTCATGTCTATCAGAGCAGAGAGAGAGAGATTTTAGAAAGGGAATCTCATTCTAGTTTGGTGAGAGATACAGGGGGGGGGGGGCAGAAGAATTAAGGAAGAGGTAACTCGAATGAACTTTGTTCGTGTTTATTATAATTTTACATTGTAAAAAGTGACACTTATTTTTCATGCCACGAGAGGTACCAGATCCGGCCAAATAGGGTCCGGAACGAAACAGTCCAAAACGTAGAGGTGCCGGATCTTGTTCCGACAGGATTCGGCTCAAATTAAGCACTTGAACTTGTGTTCCTCCACCTTTCCTTAGTTCTGTTGTGGATTGTGTTTCTGTACGCCAATGGAAAGTCGACAAAACAAAGAGAAAAGCAGCCTATGTATTGAATACATGGAATTGGATTGGGATGGTACTGATGAATGAATCACGCACACAATCTGCTTATTTTTGAAATATTTTTTTGAAATCAGGTATCAAATTTGATTTGTAATATTGTTTGGTGAAATATGCTTAAAATGAGAGTCATTTCCCATAATTCTGTACCTTTGGATAGTTGCACTTCCAATTTTGATCATCATGATTTTAGTGACTGCAAAGAAAATGTATAGATCTACTGGGATTTTTAAAATACAAAACTAACTTCCTGTTTTGTCCGCTTGGACACAAGAGACAAGTATAGTCGCGTTAATCTTTTTGTTGTTGCAAGCAGTCGTGTTCTTTTGATGAATGTATTTATGTTTTAAAAAGACAACTACATTTTGAAAATCCATTTCCTGTTTTGCAACAGCTCTGTAGGTCTTATGGACGCTGTTTTGAAACTCGACAACCTTGTTCCAAAAAAACTAGTAGGTAAAGACAGTTGTTTCCTGATTGAAATAGTACAAGAGTACACCATGAGGGACTCGTTTCGCTACCAGCAGGTTGCGGGAGGACCACAGTGCGTCCTTCAGACACGTGAGGGTGGGCCAGAGCTTGGTGGAGGCCTTCGGCCCACCCCATAACAGCACGAGCTGGGGCGTTAGGTCTTCCCCTGCTGGCAGACATGAGATCAGGGCCTGTTTTCTTCCACAGGTCCCTGGCGGGTCTCCCAGAGAACATATATTTTCTTATGGAAAAGTTTTATTGTTGCATTTTCTTTGAAAACAGCTCATATATATTTTTGTACATCATTTTATACACATAAAAACGGCATTAAAGCATCAAAAACTATTTGAATTTGTTTTGATTAAATGGGTCACTGACCACTATCTAGTGACATAGACACAGACTTGCTCAAACCCAATATCCATCATGATTCTAATAAAAGAACCATCCGGTTACCTTCGTCTGCTTTTTTCTTTACAATGGCAGGGGGTGCACCGTTCCTGGAGGTACTGCAATACCAGGTCGATGCGTGGAGTGGACGGAGCAAGCCCCTATTCCATCTCCCTATTCCAAAAATCAATTTAATATATGGTCCCCAGATAGGGGACGTATCAGATATTAAACTGATAAGAACAGATACTACACTTGATCTTAGCCAAAAGGCCGAGAAGCGATACCGCAATGCTTTCGGGAGGAAGGTGCCGTTCTCAGACACGTCAAATCCGGAAACGCTTACAGCAAAATGAGCTCTGTAAACTTTACATCAAATATCAAAGATTATGATGCTGTTAAAAAATGGTGGCATCGATCGGGATTTGATCAACGTCGGGAAAAGACACTTTTCACTGATACAATGTAACACATTGGTAGGATACAAAGTCACGCGGTCATCCGCCCTCCAATCGGAAACTAGACAAATCCTTATTGAGTTAAAACCAGATTTACAGCTAAATTGGAATAATAATCTAGCAAATACGGGTGGGAGAAACAATTTGCAGATAATAATATTGACATAACATTTTATCTTTTATAAAATATCTCAGGAAGCGTTGATGCCACAAGGGAACAAAACAAATTGTCCACTTGGTGGCGCCAGACTTCCACCGACCGTCGCCTTGTACAAGCAGTTCTATGTTGTCAATAAAATACACTTGAATGTTGAACCACTTGACTTCATCATCAACGCAAAAATAGCCTATGTATTTTTAAATCTGTCTGTAGAGCCTTGTATGATAAGGCCATTGTGAGGAGGCCTTTATAAAGTTGCCCTCCTAAATTACTCATACCGACAGCAGTGTCTGGTATACCAGCACCCAGTCCATCAAACGCTCAAAAGTAGCTGGAGCGTTGCACAGGCCAAAGCACAGGACCTTGAACTGCCAGTGTCCTCTGTTAGTTGAGAACACAGTTTTGGCTCTGGCCTCTGGGGAGAGGGGCACCTGCCAGTAGCCACTAAAATGAGCTAACAGTTCAAACTGAGCATGAAAAGCTTCCCAATCCGCCTTACCGGAATACTTCGGGGTCTTAACAGATACGGACGCAGCCGGGAACTGGGCGCCGCCATGTTTGTTTACATCCTGAGCCCCAGATTCCTCGTCCCGCCCGCGTCGACGTCACCCCTTCGGTCCGCCCACCAGAATCGGCGCGAAGCACAGTCGACGAAGCGCTCGTGCCCGCTTCAGCGGCCATCACTCTAACGTCCTCCCTCAAGCGGCCTCTGGGCTCCGACGCCCTGGCGATCTCCTCAGCCAGATCCTCCGACGTCCATTCACACGCACCTCCTTGGCCATAATCGTCCCCTACCTCCACCTTCACTTTCAGATTCCCTTGAAGCATTTTCAACCCCTTCTCACCTACGGTAGCTAGCCACAGAAGTCAGCTAGCTAGCTGGCTAACTTTTATCAATGTTTTTACTTCTGACACCAATGTAATGACCTGACTAGATCATAAAGGAACAATTGTCCAGACAGAGGTTTGAGTTTGCGAATTGACGGTTTATCAACCCAACTTTACACAGGCTACTGTTTGGCCGTAGCCCACGCCAAATAAATGAAAGATAACTCACAAGCCAACCGTGACCTTCTCTTGTGAAGGCCAGACGTAAGAGGGAGAACAAAGGCTAAACCTGGTCTTAACTTCCAATGCTCCACCCCCTGCCCAACCCCCCTCCACGCCACTCCGCCAACCGCCACGATGCCCGGCATCAGAACATTCCAGGCATTCCCGTGATTGGCAGATAGCAGGTTGATTGACATGTCGGAGCCCGCGAACACTGGGTACTGGTCAGTCCAACACAACCACCTACTAGCCTAACACATAACACACAGCTGTCTGTGCTGGTCACTACAATATGTTAAAAGTACATGTTGTTATTAAAACAATAAAATAACCTAAGAAATAAGTAATTTTAAAAATATCCAATCTGTAAAAGCCATTTCAAATGTGCACATATAATTCAAACAAGAGTATACCTTTTTAAAGACATGTAAAACGGTTTAAAAATCCCTTTATTAAAAAAGCGGTCTTCTCTCCTTTGTGGAGGAATGGGGTGAGTCCTTATCAAATTTGCATCCTCCTGCTCTTCCGAATCAACTCCGCCCCCATCCTTCAGGGCCCAGAAGAGATCCCTCCCCTAGGCGCCGCAGCACTGTCAGGCCGTGGCGGCCGGGACCTTAGATGTTGTGGGTGATACTTTGTCTGGGGTCGAGACTATTTTGTCCATACCACCTCAGGGCTTCCGTGGCTCTCAAGGCCACTACCTGGTGGGGGGTCTCCACCCGTTTCCCTACCAACAAGTTGTCAGAGGACCACAGTGTGTCCTTCGGACACCTGAGGGTGAGCCAGAGCTTGGTGGAATCGGCCTTCGGTCCACCCCATACAGCACGAGCTGAGGTGTTGTGTCCTCCCCTGCTGGCGGACACAGGGAGATCAGGGGGATTCTTTCCACAGGTCCCTGGCTTATTTCACTGCAGTTACTCTTCTCTTCCTTATAGTTTCTTAATGTTTGGTATCTGTTTTGATATTTATATTGACATTGGTGGTACATAGACAGCGGAGACTGGGACAAAGGCCTTTCTCCAGTATTAACACTAAAGCTCACCACACCTCCTCTTCCTCCAACCTTCTCCTCTTCCTCATCTTCTTTTGTTTCCTCCTCTCAACTCATTTATTTAACTAGGCAAGTCAGTTAAGAACAAATTCTTATTTACAACGACAGCCTACCGACCGGGCCAAACCCGGACGACACTGAGCCAATTGTGCACCGCACTACGGGACTCCCAATCACGGCCGGTTGTGATACAGACTGGAATCAATCCAGGGTGTCTGTAGTGACGCCTCTAGCACTGAGATGCAGTGCCTTAGACCACTGTGCTGCTCGGGAGCCCAACAATGCCAAATCACTTATCTACCAATTTAAATCAACCTTTAAGTATCATTTATCTTGTATTCCCTGAACATCCAAACATAAAGGTGGATAAGAGATATTATGCTTTCAGACAGGCTGTGTCCTGCAAAACTCTGCTTTATCTGGGAGATATTGAATCTCTCTGTTTTACTAGTAACTTTTAGAATTCTAATTGAATGGAGAAGCAGCCTAAATCCTCTTGATTTTTATCACCTTAGTTTTATCTCGTGTGAAGTTTCAGAAGCATGTGATTGAGATATCCAAGATGTCTGTGGATTGACCGATAGCTTGGCTACTCAATGAAGACAAACATTGTTTTACTGTACTAAGATTACCACAAGTGCTTGTGAATTAAAAAAAATCTTACTTGAAGAACTATTTCTTCACAATTTATTTTACAGAGGGACGTTCAGAGAACAACCAGCCCACTGTTGGACCAGGCTGTTTTCTCCCTTTCTACTGGTTCTGTTATGATGGGTTCATAAAGACTGTTATTTAGGAACTGTCAGGTGTAGCAGACTGTCTCAGAGGAGTACCACTTTGCAGGTGTAGCAGACTGTCTCAGAGGAGAGTACCACTTTGCAGGTGTAGCAGACTGTCTCAGAGGATTACCACTTTGCAGCTACACAGTGGCGTGCAAAAGTATTCTCCCCTCTTGGCGTTTTTCTTATTTTGTTGCCTTACAACCTGGATGATCAATGGAAACAGGATGCACTTGAGCTCAATTTCGAGTCTCATAGCAAAGGGTCTGAATACTTATGTTTTTTTATATATATATATTTGCAAAAAAATATTTTTTTCACTTTGTCATTATGAGTATTGTGCGTAGATTGATGAGGATTTAATTTTTCCCATTTTAGAATAAGGCTGTAACGTAATAAAATGTGGAAAAAGTCAGGGGATCTGAATTCTTCCCGAATGCACTGTATGTACAGGGGTAATGTAACTAGGCATCAGGATATATGATTTGTATTTAATTCAACTAGGCAAGTCAGTTAAGAATAAATTCTTATTCACAATGACGGCCTACACCGGCCAAACCCTAACGACGCTGGGCCAATTGTGCGCCCCACTATGGAACGCCCAATCACGGCCAGATGTGATACAGCCTGGATTTGAATCAAGGACTGTAGTGACACCTCTTGCACTGAGATGCAGTGCCTTAGACCTCCGCTCCACTCAGGAGCCCAAACATAAACACAGTAGCAGCAGCTTGTGAGTGTGCATCTGTGTAGTCAGTATAAATGCATGTGCATATGTGTGTCATCAAATGATGGAATGAGTGTTTGTGTGTGTGTTGGAGTGTCAGTGTGAGGGTGCATAGACAGTCAAAAATAAAAACTCAGTTAAATACAAGGGTCAACTCAGATAGTCCGTGTAGCCACTTTGTTAGGTATATAGTTAGCTATTTAGCAGTCTTATGGCTTGGGGATAGTAGCTGTTCAGGAGCCTGTTGGTGTCAGACTTGATGCACCGGTACCACTTGCCATGTGGAAGCAGAGAGAACATTCTATGGCTTGGGTTGCTGGAGTCTTTAACGGTTTTCCTTTTACACCACCTTATATAGAGGTCCTAGACGGCAGGGAGCTCTGCCCCAATGATGTACTGGGCTGTCCGCATCACCCTCTGTAGCAACATGCGATTGAGGGTATTGCTATTGCCGTACCAAGCAGTGATGCAGCCAGTCAAGATGCTCTCAACGGTACAGCTGTAGAACTTTTTGAGGATCTGAGGGCCCATGACAAACCTTTTCAACCTCCTGATGGGGAAGAGGCACTGTCACGCCTTCTTCACGACTGTGCGCACGTGTGGACCATTTTAAGTCGTTGGTAATTTGGACAGCAACGAACTAGAAGCTCTCGACCCGCTCCACTGCAGCCCAGTGGAGCGGGTCGGAGCCCAGCGGATCAGGTCCAATCACTAAATACAGTGCCTTGCAGAAGTATTCACCCCCCTTGCTGTTTTTCCTATTTTATTGCATTACACCTGTAATTTGAATTGATTTTTATTTGGATTTCATGTAATGGACATACACAAAATAGTCCAAATTGGTGAAATGAAAAAAATAACTTGGTTCAGATTTTTTTTTTATATAAATAAAACGCAAAAGAGGTGCTTGCATATATATTCACCCCCTTTGCTGGGCTTTACGGAAGAGTGGCCAGAAAAAAAGCCATTGCTTAAAGAAAGAAATAAGCAAACACATGTGGTGTTCACCAAAAGGCATGTGGGAGACTCCCCAAACATATGGAAGAAGGTACTTTGGTCAGATGAGACTAAAATGTAGCCTTTTGTCCGTCAACGAAAACACTATGTCTGGCGCAAACCCAACACCTCTCATCACCCCGAGAACACCATCCCCACAGTGAAGCATGGTGGTGGCAACATCATGCGGTGGGGATGTTTTTTCATCGGCAGGGACTGGGAAACCAGTCAGAATTGAAGGAATGATGGATAGTGCTAAATGCAGGGAAATTCTTGGTGGAAACCTGTTTCAGTCTTCCAGAGATTTGAGACTGGGAAGGAGGTTCACCTTCCAGCAGGACAATGACCCTAAGCATACTGCTAAAGCAACACTCGAGTGGTTTAAGGAGAAACATTTAAATGTCTTGGAATGGTCTAGTCAAAGCCCAGACCTCAATCCAATTGAGAATCTGTGGTATGACTTAAAGATTGCTGTATACCAGCGGAACCCATCCAACTTGAAAGAGCTGAAGCAGTTTTGCCTTGAAGAATGGGCAAAAGTCCCAGTGGCTAGATGTGCCAATCTTAGAGAGACATACCCCAAGAGACTTGCAGCTGTAATTGCTGCAAAAGGTGGCTCTACAAAGTATTGACTTTTGGGAGGGGGGTGAATAGTTATGCACGCTCAAGTTTGATGTTTTTTTCTTATTTCTTGTTTGTTTCACAATAAAATATATTTTCCATCTTCGAAGTGGTAGGCATCAAATGATACAATCCCCCCAAAAATTTATTTTAATTCCAGGTTGTAAGGCAACAAAATAGGAAAAATACCAAGGGGGGTGAATACTTTCACAAGCCACTGTATCAATACATTTGAAATCTAACAGAGCTTGAAACCTTAGGCCAATGTATTGTCTATTTTTTGTTGAATCGTGGATTGAATTGAAACAATAGCTGTTGATGACTATGCAAATGATATATACATACACTGACTGTACAAAACATGCTTTTTCCATAACATAGACTGACCTGACCAGATGAATCCAGGTGAAAGCTATAATCCCTTATTGATGTCACCTGTTAAATCCACTTCAAACAGTATAAATGAAGGGGAGGAGACAGATCAAAGGATTTTAAAGCTTTGAGACAACTGTGACATGGATTGTGTATGTGTGCCATTCAGAGGGTGAATGGGCAAGACAAAATATTTAAGTGCCTTTGAACAGGGTTCGGTAGTAGGTGCCAAGCGCACCGGTTTGTGTCAAGAACTGCAACGCTGCTGGATTTCACACGCTCAACAGTTTCCTGTGTGTATCAAGAATGGTCCACCACCCAAAGGACATCCAGCCAACTTGACTCAACTGTGGGAAGCATTGGAGTCAACATGGGCCAGCATCCCTGTGGAACGCTTTTGACACCTTGTAGAGTCCATGCCCTGATGAATTGAGTCTGTTCTGAGGGCAAAAGGGGGTGCAACTCAATATTAGGAAGGTGTTTCTAATGTTTTGTACACTCAGTTTACAGGCCGAAATAGTGATAAAGTATGGTGATTTACTCTGTTAAATCTACCCTTCAGAATGACTTCGATAGCAACAGTAAATCTATTTAGTTTTTAAGTGGAGACCTTTTGACAATCATTCTCACATATCATAGCTAAGCAGGGCTAAGTTTTTCTAAAACTGAATGGGTGACCAATTGGAGACCAATGGGGAGCTGTAATTAGATCAACCCTCCAGTAAGAGGTGCTGCCAAGCCTATTTTCTTTCTTCTGATAGTGGATATAACATTGATGATCTGACATTGTTTTAAAGGAACATGTACAACCTGCATTGCAAGGTTTGTCTACGTTCAAATTACCATGATGACATATTGTGGTAATATTGTGGTTGAAATTTCACCCTCAAAACAAGTTGACTTTTTTTCAAATCCAATGTATTTTCCACATCGATTCCATGTCACAATACGTTGACAAAAACATTGATTCAACTCGTCTGATGAAGGAGATTAATTCCCCCAATAGAGACTGTTTGTTGAAGGTAGTTATTTATTTTGACGTAAGGTAAGTTGGTAACTCGTTCAGCACTCTTCCCGTTATGCTCTGGGCACAATTAACAGATCAACCCATAAATAACATTAAAATACTTCATATTTGTTAAGCCAAAATGATCCAAATTCTAAAATGCATTCCAAAAAAAATATATATAATAATTTTAAACAATGATTTTATTAAATTAGGTGGATAAAAAAAAAACTAGTCTTTAATAATATTTTTCTATTTCCATTTCCAATCCTGAAAATGTGTTGTGAAAAAAAATAAAACGTGTGATATTATCCCAGTACAACCTTCTTTCCTAATACATTTGGTCTGTTTCTCACCTCACTTGATACAAGCCGTGCAAAGTTATGCCAAGGAGACCTAGAATGATTGTTACTTCAACTCAGTGGAAGTGATTATACTGGGTTCTCAGCGTAGCAATGCGGCTCTAGGATCAGTTTAGCCTTTTCTGATCATAATGAATAAGAAGAGGGCACCTGATCCTAGATCAGCATATCTACTCAGACGCTTTGTGAACACAGGCCCAGGATGAAATGGTCAGCGCCGTGTTTTCTAATTGACACGGAGTACCCTACGGTTATTAATTGAAATGCTACATAACAGATTATTTTCAGCGCCATCATTTCTCCATTAAAATACACTAACAGTTAAGACTATGGTTACATCATATTAATTTCAGCAGTATATGGGCCTATGTTCACACATTGACTTGTGTGGCTTCAATACTTCCTAGCCTTAAATTACTTTATAGTAACATGTTGTATTATTTTCCTAGAAAATTAAAATAATGTAGGGGGGAAGGATGTTCAGGGCAATATTACCCTCCTTCCAACTAGAAGTAATCAATCTTTAACCATTCTATAAAACACGGAATTTAGCAATTCACCCCCAAAAAATATTTGAAGACTATGTAACCATGCAAACCGAGTCCTGAATTTATCTAACATGTTTATCTCAATGTTGCTTTTCTCAACTGGTCCTAAACTCCTTGACTTATTTGGACATTTTCTCCTGAAAAATACTATATGATGTCAAGGATGAATATATTCCCAAGTGTAATATGTGATGAGCACCGAACTGACATTTGGAGAACTATATTCGTTACATACCAATGTAGTATTATATTTCCGAATGCCAATAGCCATCCTTTGAGTAAAAAAAATATTTAATTTATATTTGAGAAAAATAGTAATAATCTGATTTGCATGGAACACAAAAAAAATGTATTTTCCTTCGTCAAACAGTAACAATTAATTTTGTTGACAGATCATTTCTTTTAAAAAGATCAAATTAAATTCATTCTAGGATTGGGAAAAAAATAAGTTTGCCTTCTGTGTTTTTGCATCTCATTATGGGAGGTGAAACATTTTGGTATCCAGAACACAGTCTTATTGGTCAGTCGGTTTTCGAGGAATCGTTGAAGGAATTTCTAACGAGGAGAAACAACCCTGTTGAAATCAGACGTTTCTCGTCAAACAGTTCAACACTTCTTTCAGAATCAAGTTTCTGTGCGGCTGGCGGTGGGCGACATAAGGGTGGTTTTCATTGGATGGCTCTAGGCAGTAGAATAGGTCATAGGTCATGCTTTGAGGGAGCTGGGTGGAGCAGAGCGGAGGGGGAATGGGGACAGACAGCCTACTAAATGCCACCCTATCCCCTATATAAGGGTTCTACATAGGGAACAGGGTGTCGTTTGAGACGCAAGATTCGGTTGATGTCACGTCACATGAAGTCCTCGTAGTCTTGTACGTAACCTCCATCGAACTCGCCGTAGTCCGCTAGGTCATCCTTCATCTTGGACTTCATCCCTCCGGCAGGAACCACGCCTTTCTTTTTCTTCTTTCCTTTATTCAGCTGCTGTTGGAAACAAAGAGGGATGATTCGTATTGTCCTTTATTCAGCTGCTGTTGGAAACAAAGAGGGGATGATTAGTATTGACCTTTATTCAGCTGCTGTTGGAAACAAAGAGGGATGATTAGTATTGTCCTTTATTCAGCTGCTGTTGGAAACAAAGAGGGATGCTTAGTATTGTCCTTTATTCAGCTGCTGTTGGAAACAAAGAGGGATGATTAGTATTGTCCTTTATTCAGCTGCTGTTGGAAACAAAGAGGGATGATTAGTATTGTCCTTTATTCAGCTGCTGTTGGAAACAAAGAGGGATGATTAGTATTGTCTTATGACAGTAATTATTTTTTGTTGTTGCGTAATTTCCAGGTAGGGCACCCAACTCCAGGTAGTACTGTTCCAGTCTGTTTTCTTCCGTTTGATGCCTAATGAACATGACCCGGACAAGACTGAATACCGGTCTAAGTAGACCATGTGTACTGGTGATAAATGTCAATACTTGTCTGTCATTTAAATTAAATAAACCACTAACCTTTTCCTGTTTCTGTTTTTCACTTAGTAAGACTGTGAGGGTGTTGCTGACTTTTTTCAAGTCCTCCACCTCCACTGTAACATAAGAGGTGCACAGTTAAAACATTATTTCATATAATACAGGGACATAATACAGGCCCCACTGACCGTTGAGATGCATGAACAATAACATTGGTTACTTTTCAAACTGTATATTATTAAATCAATACTTACGTGAGAGACAGAGGTCTCGAAACAAGGACTCTAGGAAGCCGGAATAGTGTATGGAACTCTCAAAAGGTGCTATCTTGTCTTTTAACAACTTTTCAAACTCTGTGAACTCATCTTTAGAAGACGGGCTTATAGCATCAATTCCTTTGACGTTGTTGGCGACACCTGATTTGAGAAGGGAAAATGATTTGAGCACCATGATATTGTAGCGACCCGCACAGGCACCATGATATGAAGCTTTCCACAGGCAACTGGTGTTGACAATGTCTAAAACTCTTGATACTTAAACCAGACATTTTGCAATATAAATCTCAGATTCTCTGTAAAGCTTTCTATTTATCTGTAATACGTGTAGACTGTCAGCCTTAAATATTTATCATTCAACCTACACTACATTAACAAAAGTATGTGGACACCTGCTCGTTGAACATCTCATTCCAAAATCATGGGCATTAATATAGAGTTGGTCCCCCCTTTGCTGCTATAACAGCCTCCACTCTTCTGGGAAGGCATTAATATGGAGTTGGTCCCCCCTTTGCTGCTATAACAGCCTCCACTCTTCTGGGAAGGCATTAATATGGAGTTGGTTCCCCCTTTGCTGCTATAACAGCCTCCACTCTTCTGGGAAGGCTTTCCACTAGATGTTGGAACATTGCTGCGGGGGACTTGCATTCAGCCACAAGAGCATTAGTGAGGTCGGGCACTGATGTTAGGCGATAAGGCCTGGCTCGCAGTCAGCGTTCCAATTTATCCCAAAGGTGTTCGATGGGATTGAGGTCAGGTCTCTGTGCAGGCAGTCAAGTTCTTCCACACTGATCGACAAACCATTTCTGTATGGACCTCGCTTTGTGCACGGGGGTAGTCATGCTGAAACAGGAAAGAGCCTTCCCCAAACTGTTTCCACAAATTTGAAAGCACAGAATCGTCTAGAATGTCATTGTATGCTGTAGTGTTGAGATTTCCCTTCACTGGATCTAAGGGGCCCGAACCATGAAAAACAGCCCCAGACCATTATTCTTCCTCCACCAAACTTTACAGTTGGCACTATGCAGTTGGGCAGGTAGCGTTCTCCTGGCATCTGCCAAACCCAGATAATTTTTGTTGGCCTGCCAGATGGTGAAGTGTGATTCAACACTTCAGAGAACTCGTTTCCACTTCTCCAGAGTTCAACAGTGGCGAGCTTTACACCACTCCAGCCGACACTTGGCATTGTGCATGGTGATCTTAGGCTTGTGTGCGGCTGCTCGGCCATGGAAACCCATTTCATGAAGCTCCCGACTAACAGTTCTTGTGCTGACGTTGCTCCCAGAGGAAGTTTAGAACTCGGTAGTGGAGTGTTGCAACCAAGGACGTTCCTGTGACTACCTCATGAAGCTGGTTGAGAGAATGCCAAGTGTGCAAAGCTGTCATCAAGGCAAAGGGTGGCTATTTGAAGAATCTAAAATATATTGATTTGTTTAACACTTTTTTGTTTACTACACGATTCCATGTGTTATTTCATAGTTTTGATGTCTTCACTAGTATTCTACAATGTAGAAAATATATTTTTTTTTAATGAAGAAAAACCCTTGAATGAGTAGGTGTCCAAACTTTTGACTGGTACTTTATTTGTGGCTCTATGCATAAGCAAATTGAACTATATACCTATTTTCTTACTGATCATAAGCAAGAGTTCCTTTTTCTGTACATTGAGTCATTTAGCAGACGCTCTTATTCAGAGACTTACACCTCCTCCTGTAATACAGGTCTCTTACCGAAAGCCTCCTGAGCCAATAGAAGATCAGCTTCCTCCTGTAGCTTCTTCACTCTGAGTTTCTCTGCTAGCTCATCCTCCGGTGAGAGTTCTGTTTCCTGTGATTCCTCTAACTAACAAACAAACAAACAAATACACTTTCAGATGCAGCAGCCAATGACTTGTTGTTCATGGACACTGTGTGAAACCCTTTAGGGCTGATTTAGAGGCTTAATCTGGGTCTGGAAAACCAGATGAAATACAGTACAGTTAGTTTCCTAATATGGGCCCAAATCAAAATGTAAAGTCTCTTCTAGAGATTTAAAATTAAACTTTAAAATTTGATAAATACAACTCCAATAATCAGGGAAATTGGCTGAAAGCAAAAAGGTCAAGTTTCGGCCGAATTTTGATAAGCAAACTAGCCCAAATCAAATGTTGCAGTAGCTGGGTTGGTTATGGTGACGAACACCTACCTTAAAAAACACCTACTTTAAAAAGCACCTACTTAAAAAAAAAAAAACGACTTTAAAAAACATCTACCTCAAACACCTACTTTAAAAACACCTACCTTAAAAACACCTACTTTAAAAACACCTACCTTAAAAACACCTACTTTAAAAACACCTACCTTAAAAACACCTACCTTAAAAACACCTACTTTAAAAACACCTACTTTAAAAACACCTACTTTAAAAACACCTACCTTAAAAACACCTACCGTAAAAACACCTACTTTAAAAACACCTACCTTAAAAACACCTACCTTAAAAACACCTACCTTAAAAACACCTACTTTAAAAACACTTACCCGCTTTCTCAGCTCTTCTTGTTTTTTCATTTGTAAACTTTCCTTTTCTTTGATTTTTTCAGCTAATTTCTTCTTCTCAGAAAGTTTGGTCTCTGCTACAAAGACAAAATGGGAAGAAAAATAAAATAACTGTTGAGCTTCTATTCAATTAACATAGTCAGATCTCACTTGTTCAATTCATGTGGTTTAAAAAAAATACCTGCTTTTTTCTCTTCTGCTTTTTTACATTCCTCCTCGTCATCATCCCAGTTGTCCTGCAAAACAGGAAACGGGAGAAAATAAGGTTAGGATGGATGGAAGCTTCAGAATGTGGCATCCATTCATGTGTTTTTAGCTCACTAGTTACCACTAGGGCCATATCACACACTGTATTCATTCGTTATCCATCGTTGACAAATAACACCCAGTGATAACATCAGTATTTGTCCCAAATTGGACTTGAAGGACAGCATTACCAATGGTGGAGCTAGATAATGCCAGCTGTCATATCAGACAGGCCTAGCTCACTAGCTAGGCCTGTCTGATATGACAGCTGGCATTATCTAGCTCCACCATTGGTAATGCTGTCCTTCAAGTCCAATTTGGGACAAATACTGATGTTATCAATGGGTGTTATTTGTTTACTAATGTGATCACTAGTAAACAAAAGTCAACGTGACTAATAAACATCCCATATGATAGCTAAGTTGATAGAATAGTTAGCTAATGGGGCTAGTAGTACAATGCCTTTAATGTTTTGCTGCAAGGTGGATCCAGTAAACGGTGGATACAAGCATGAAATTTGGTACAAACATTTCTCAGGCGATATGAAAACATCCCGGTAGGGGTACCTTTTTCAAACTTAACCAGGAAGCAAGTTATTGCAACAAAAAAAATCAAAATGGCTGCCATAATAGCTGGTATTTGACCATGAAATGTTATGCAACAGATAAAAGCATGACATTTGTTAAACATTCTTCAGATGATATGAAATACATCCTAGAAGGGGTACTCATTGCACACTTAAATTAGGAAGCGGAATTCAAAATGGCTGCCAATGTAGATGGTAATGAAGCCGCAGTCGTGTTTTAAAATAGCTTAAGTAAAATGTTCATAACATGAAGTAATAATACAAAATGTATTCCTTAAAGCGGCAATCTGCAATGGAAACAATAACAACACGCCCTCCCCGCCCTTGTTTTGGTAAAAAAGTGGGATTGGGCCGGAGAAATGAATTACTTAAATGTATAGAGCTATGGATGCAAGGACTGATCAATCCTGAAATCAACCTGTGGAAGCCTGACAAAGCTCTCAGATGGTGTTGATGTCCTGGTCGGTTTTACCCATTCCTAAAGCAAACCACAGATCTATCGTTGGATAATCCTTGGTAAGATGGAACATCCCAGCGAGGAGGACAATGACGTCTGTATCCACTGTTTGAATTATAAATGGTAGGTGAACTAGGGATGTGACAAATGGAAAACATTTAAACTCCACATAAAAAATAAATCCTGTTTAGAATAAGAAAAACAAAAAATTCCATGTGATTTCACAATGCAACTGCTACCAACAATGGTTTGGGCCTCACGGTGTGTCCTGTTCAGATGGTTAAGCATTGCACCTGTTCTACCACTACTGACCTGTTCTACCACTACTGACCTGTACTACTGACCTGTACTACCATTACTGCACCTGTACGACCACTACTGACCTGTACTACCACTACTGACCTGTACTACTGAACTGTATTACTGACCTGTACTACCACTACTGACCTGTACTACTGACCTGTACTACCACTACTGACCTGTACTACTGACCTGTACTACCACTACTGAACTGTACTACTGACCTGTACTACCACTACTGACCTGTACTACCACTACTGACCTGTACTACTGACCTGTACTACCACTACTGAACTGTACCTGACCTGTACTACCACTACTGACCTGTACTACTGACCTGTACTACCACTACTGACCTGTACTACTGACCTGTACTACCACTACTGACCTGTACTACCACTACTGACCTGTACTACCACTACTGACCTGTACTACCACTACTGACCTGTACTACCACTACTGACCTGTACTACCATTACTGACCTGTACTACTGACCTGTACTACCATTACTGAGCTGTACTACTGACCTGTACTACCATTACTGACCTGTACTACTGACCTGTACTACCACTACTGAACTGTACTACTGACCTGTACTACCACTACTGACCTGTACTACCACTACTGACCTGTACTACTGACCTGTACTACCATTACTGACCTGTACTACCATTACTGACCTGTACTACTGACCTGTACTACTGACTGACCTGTACTACTGACCTGTACTACTGACTGACCTGTACTACTGACCTGTACTACTGACTGACCTGTACTACTGACCTGTACTACCACTACTGACCTGTACTACCACTACTGACCTGTACTACTGACCTGTACTACTGACCTGTACTACCATTACTGACCTGTACTACCACTACTGACCTGTACTACCACTACTGACCTGTACTACTGACCTGTACTACCACTACTGACCTGTACTACCACTACTGACCTGTACTACCACTACTGACCTGTACTACCACTACTGACCTGTACTACCACTACTGACCTGTACTACCATTACTGACCTGTACTACCATTACTGACCTGTATTACCATTATAATACCTAAATTCCACTGTGCAAAGCTTGCATTTCCTTCTCAAAGTATCTCTGCCATTTTTCCAACTCTTAAAGGAAACTCCACCCAAAAGCAAGATGCATCATACCGGCTGTACTTACATGTTTTGAAAGTTAAATATCAAATCAAATGTATTTATATAGCCCTTCGTACATCAGCTGATATCTCAAAGTGCTGTACAGAAAACCCAGCCTAAAACCCCAAACAGCAAGCAATGCAGGTGTAGAAGCACGGTGGCTAGGAAAAACTCCCTAGAAAGGCCAAAACCTAGGAAGAAACCTAGAGAGGAACCAGGCTATGAGGGGTGGCCAGTCCTCTTCTATCGATCTGACACCACACTTCAAAAAGCAAGTCCTGCAGGCTCTAGTTTTGTCTTATCTTGATTTATTATCCAGTTGTGTGGTCGAATGCTGCAAGGAAAGACCTAGTTAAGCTGCAGCTGGCCCAGAACAGAGCGACACGTCTTGCTCTTCAGTGTAACCAGAGGGCTGATATAAATAGTATGCATGTCAGTCTAACTTGGCTAAGAGTTGAGGAGAGACTGACTACATCACTTCTTCTTTTTATAAGAAACATTGTGTTAAATCCCAAATTGTTTGTCTAGACAACTTCCACACAGCTCTGACACGCACACTTACCCCACCAGACATGCCACCAGGGGTCTTTTCAGTCTTTTTTTTGTTGTCTTTATCAAATTAAACAGTTTCATTTTAAATCACTAGAAGAGACTTTCATTTTGGTTTGGGTCCATATTAGGAAACTAACTGTACTGTAATTCATTGTGAATTCACATGGATTTTTTTATTTTATTTTTCCAAATAGGAAAGTCAGTTAAGAACTAATTCTTATTTACAATGAAGGCCTATTTAGAATTGAAGGCACACGTAATCAGCATGGCTACCACAGCATTCTGCAGCGATATGCCATCCCATCTGGTTTGCGCTTGTGGATCTATAATTTGTTTTTCAACAGGAAAATGACCCGAAACACCTCCAGGTTGTGTAAGGGCTATTTGACCAAGAAGGAGAGTGATGGAGTGTTGCATCAGATGACCTGGCCTCCACAATCACCCAACCTCAACCCAATTAAGATGGTATGGGATGAGTTGGACCACAGAGTGAATGAAAAGCCGCCAACAAGTACTCAGCATATGTGGGAACTCCTTCAAAACGGTTGGAAAAGCATTCCAGGCGGAGCTAGATTGAGAGAATGACAAGAGTGTGTAAAGCTGTCATCGAGTCAAAGGGTGGCTACTTTGAAGAATCTAAAATATATTTTGATTTGTGTATAACACTTTATTTGGTTATTACATGATTCCATATGTGTTATTTCATAGTTGTGATGTCTTCACCATTATTCTCCAATATAGAAAATAGTAAAAATACATTTAAAAAAACTTAAGTGGAGTAGGTGTGTCCAAACTGTTGACTGGTACTGTATAGCAACAACAAAGACAATCTACAGTCATATGACAGGGTATCTAAACCCAGAAACGAAACATTTCTGGGAAAGCTTGTGAAATAGACCAAACACACCATACTGGGGTATGAGAAGAAGTCAATGAGAGAAGATAAATTATTCCTTTAGTTGTTAATTATCTTGATTTGAGCCAATGTCTTCAAGTGACTGAACTGTTATTTCTCCAACCTTGTGAAACTGACACGCTTTCATTTTTCTTCTATAATTTTTTTTTTTTTTTTAAATACTTCATAAAAACGAAGGAGTGGCTTTGATTTGACGGCCTGCACACATGCAGTTCGGTGCGAGACGACCGTTAGAAACATGTGATTGGGTCTACGCTTGAGTTCAGCTAGCCAACGGCTCCATAACATGGCCTTCAAATGTGATCAGGGATTTCTATTGGAGAAGCAGTTTGAGCCTGTCTTCGGGTTGGTACACTGCACCGCCCGCAATCGCAAGGCTCTCCAGAGGGTGGCGCGGTCTGCCCAAAGCATCACCGGGGGCACACTGCAGGCCCTCCAGGACACCCTACACCACCCGATGGCACAGGAAGGCCGAAGAGATCATCAAGGACGTCAACCACCCGAGCTACGGACTGTTCACCCCGCTAGGTCAGTACAGGTGCATCAAAGCTGGGACCGAGAGACTGAAAAACAGCTTCTATCTCAAGGCCATCAGACTGTTAAATAGTCACCACTAGCCGGACAGTACACTGCCCTGAACTTAGTCACGGTCACTTATCGGCTACCACCCTGTTACTCAACCCTGCACCTTAGAGGCTGCTGCTCTATATACATATAATTACTGGTCACTTTAATAAATGGAACACTCGTCACTTTAATGTTTACATACTGTTTTACTCATCTCATATGTATATACTGTATTCTATTCTACTGTATTTTAGTCAATGCCACTCCCGACATTGCTCGTCCTAATATTTATATATCTCTTAATTCCATTATTTTACTTTAGATTGTGTGTATTGTTAGATACTACTGCAGTATCGGAGCTAGGAACACAAGCATTTCGCTACAGTCGCAATAACATCCGCTAAATGTGTGTATGTGACCAATAACAATTGATTTGGTAATAACACCTTTCCAAAATCAGATTGAGTATAGACAGTCATATTGGATTATGTTACAAAAAAATAGGGGTGCCATGCCCCAATTTTAATCTACACCTAATATCAAGTAATACATCCCAAAGAGCAGATCTACCGAATTTGACGCTTTAATACACTCCTTGGTGGCAAGGCCCCGCATTATTGCAGCTTTCACATGCTGGGAAACTCTTGAAATGTCCAACTTGCTGATTCGTTTAACGTGGCACGTGTATAACTACAACCAGTTAGCAAGTTGGGAATGTCAGTTTCCTAGTTCCGACTATCACACGAACGCAGCATAAATGGCCGCGTTTTACGCGTCTTCCCCCCCCCCCCCCACTAGCTAAACATCACCGTTGGTGATGTGACCACTAGCTAAACATCACCGTTGGTTAGCGGGTCGAATGCAGTGGACACTTGATCGAGCCTGTCCCCATGAGTCCCGACTTGTCACCGCTAGACTGGGGACCACTCGGCTAACATTAGCTAGCTAGCTAACACTGTTGACATCATCTGGATTCTGGGTGATCTAACGTTAGCTAGCTAGGATGCAAAGAGATGACCTCGAAATCAACTAGGGTTCAGGTCATATTCAGAGTAAAATACACGTTCTCGATAAATTATCTAGTGTTGTTTTGGTTGTCATCTCGTCAACTGTGATGTTAGCCAGCTAATTAAGTTAGCTGGCTACCTTGATATTGTCATCCTCGTCCTCGCCTTCCCATTTGTCCGCCACAACAGCCTTCTTGGTTCCGATAACCAGCTCGTCCGGATCGAAAGTGTCAGCATCTAAGACCAACAATACACACATTTTACAAACTTAAACTATCATCTCTGATACGTGTAATTGTCAACGATTAGGTATAACTTGAATAATACGCCATTCCACACACAGGTGGATTCTTACCCCATGAATCTCCCTCCGCCATCTTGCCTGTGTGTCTGATCATAATGAATTCCGTGTGTGTACAATCGGTAACTGGCTCTTTGGTTCCGAGAGAAAATGACGTACATATAGGTCTGTGCTGTCATGTGTATGCTCCCATTATTCTTGTCTGTCCACTCATTGCTGCTCCCTATTTAGTGACAACATAGAATTAGATAAAGCCAAAAAATACTATCAGTTACACAAGTACAGAATATCTAAAATTATGAAACATAAAAATGAATATCTTTCTTAATTTCACTGAATATAAGGTGATGTCATAGTTATTTTTGTGACTGGGTCACTAAAATAGACTATTGTGGGGTGCGGCTTCAACAGTCAATTATATTGGTGTACCCGATCTACACTGAACAAAAATATAAACACAACATGTAAAGTGTTGGTACCATGTTTCATGAGCTGAAATAAAAGATCCCAGAAATCTTCCATAAGCACAAAAGCTTATTTCTCTCAAATTTTGTGCACACATTTATTTACATATTGTGACAATCTCTGAAACTCACTTAGATAATAACTTTAATGATACAGTGGTAGCAAATGCCAAAGGTGGAGGTGTTGCTGTTTATATTTAGAACCACATTCCTGTAAAGCTTAGAGAGGATCTCATGTTAAATACTGTTGAAGTAATATGGCTACAGGTTCATCTGCCTCACCTAAAGCCCATTCTGGTGGGAAGCTGCTATAGACCACCAAGTGCTAACAGTCAGTATCTGGATAACATGTGTGAAATGCTTGATAATGTATGTGATATCAACAGAAAGGTCTATTTTCTGGGTGATTTAAATATTGACTGGCTTTCATCAGGCTACCCACTCAAGAGAAAGCTTCAAACTGTAACTAGTGCCTGCAACCTGGTTCAGGTTATCAATCAACCTATCAGGGTAGCTACAAACAGCACAGGAATCTAATTGTCAACATGCATTGATCACATCTTTACTAAAGCTGCAGAAAACTGCTTTAAAGCAGTATCAAAATCCATCGGATGTAGTGATCACAATATAGAAGCCATATCTAGGAAAACCAAAGTTCCAAAGGCTGGGCCTAATACAGTGTATAAGAGGTCATTCAAGAATTCCTAAGTTGATTATGTAAAGAATATCTGCTGGTCTGTGGTGTGTAATGAGGAGCAACCAGATGCTGCATTTGACACATTTATGAAATTGCTTATTCCAGTTACTAATAAGCACGCTCCCATTAAGAAAATGACTGTAGGCACTGTTAAATCCCCATGGATTGATGTGGAATTGAAAAATTATATGGTTGAGAGAGATGAGGCAAAAGAAATGTCAAATAGGTCTGGATGCACAACCGATTGGTAAAAGCAACCGCCAATTGAGAATTCAGGTGACTAAACTGAATTTAAAAAAGAAGAAACCACACTATGAAACAAAGATAAATGACATAAAGAATGATAGTAAAAAGCTTTGGAGCACCTTAAATGAAATTTTGGGCAAAAAGGCAAACTCAGCTCCATCCTTCATTGAATCAGATGGCTCAGTCATCACAAAACCCATTGATATGGCCAACTTCTTTAATTATTTTTTTATTGGTAAGATTAGCAAATTTAGGCATAACATGCCAACAACAAACGCTGACACTACACCAAGTATATCTGACCAAATTATGAAAGACAAACATTGTAATTTTGAATTCTGAACGGTAAGTGTGGAAGAGGTGAAAACATTATTGTTGTCTAACTAAAAGCATTGTATTTGGGACAAATATTTCACAAAACCTCAACTAAATCTTGTAATGAATAATGTGAAAATTGAGCAAGTTGAGGAGACTAAACTTCTTGGAGTAACCCTGGATTGTAAACTGTCATGGTCAAAACATATTGATACAACAGTAGCTAAGATGGGTAGAAGTCTGTCCATAATAAAGTGTTGCTCTGCCTTCTTAACAACACTATCAACAAGGCAGGTCCTACAGGTCCTGGTTTTGTCGCACCTGGACTACTGTTCAGTCGTGTGATCAGGTGCCACAAAGAGGGACTTAGGAAAATTGCAATTGGCTCAGAACAGGGCAGCACGGCTGGCCCTTGGATGTACACAGAGCTAACGTTAATAATATGCATGTCAATCTCTCCTGGCTCAAAGTGGAGGAGAGATTGACTTCATCACTACTTGTATTTATGAGAGGTATTGACATGTTGAATGCACCAAGCTGTCTGTTTGAACTGCTGGCGCACAGCTCGGACACCCATGAATACCCCAGAAGACATGCCACCAGAGGTCTCTTCACAGTCCGCAAAGACAGAATAGACTTTGGGAAGCTCACAGTACTACATCGAACTCTATTCCACATCAAGTAACTGATGCAAGCAGTAAAATTAGATTTAAAAAACAGATTCAAAAACATCTTATGGAACAGTACAATAATAAATGCAATACAAATACCGGGCAGATGACAACGAACATAATTGCATTTTATCAATGGCAATTTGAATGCGGACAGATAACGTGACGAGTTCCTGAGGCCCATTGTTGTTCGATTCATCCACCTCCATCGTGTTTCAGTATGATAATGTTCGGCCACAAGTATCTGTACACAATTCCTGGAAGCTGAAAATGTCCCAGTTCTTCCATGGCCTGCACTCAACAGACATGTCACCTGTTTGAGCATGTTTGGGATGCTCTGGATCAACAGCGTGTTCCAGTTCCTGCCAATATCCAGCAATTTTGCACAGCCACTGAAGGAGTGGTACAACAGTCCACATGCGGCAATCAACAGCCTGATCAACACGATGTGAAGGAGATGCCACGCTGCATGAGGCAAATGGTCACACCAGATACTGACTGGTTTTCTGATTGAAGGCCCTACCTTTTTATTAATGGTATCTGTGACCAACAGACCCATATCTGTATTCCCAGTCATGTGAAATCCATAGATTAGGGCCTAATGAATGTATTTAAATTGACTGATTTCCTTATATTAACTGTCAATCAGTAAAATTTTGAAATTGTTGCATGTTGCATTTATATTTTTGGTTCGTGTAGTTTATCATTCCTTTTATGGTCAAAAAGTGTCAAAAACACATTCAAAGTGTACATTTTTACCATTGAATATGAAAGATAGCATGCTTTGTAGTTTGTGGGTTCAGTTTAGCATTACCGGATGACATGCCAAGTTCATTTAATTTAAACGGTGTGTGTGTGTGTGTGAGACTAGTCACTCTGGATAAGAGCATTGTGATAAATAAATGTATACTGTCATGCCTACCTGGCGTATACGTTACACACGCATTAATGTATCTCAACTTATGCAGTTCAGTAAAAATCCCAAATCACACATTTTTTATTAATTGTATAAAAATGTATTTATGATCAAGAAAACCATGAAGTAACACTGAGTACAACGGGAGCGACCGTCCAGGACAGTCAATGACGGATTATTTTTTATTTATTTCTTTAAAAATGGGCCAGACTGAGTGACTCCTACATAAAAGATAGTTCACACACAAGACTAAGAACAGCATTGAAAACAAGATTTAAAGTTAAAACAAAATGTTGGCCATTTTGCTGGTGCTACAATTTCAAAATTGTACGGGCATTAACAATTTAGAGGTGATAACTTGTGTACAAAATTGACAAGATTTTACATTGATGCTAAAGTTTTTTTTTGTTTTTTGTTTTAAACAAAAAGTGCAGGAGCTCTGAAGCCTTCCTCCCTTCCCATCACCACCCAGAAACAGAGCAGCTAAGTGTCATTTCAACATCTTTCAGGGGTGAAATCTCAAATATACATGATCTAAATTAATATCCAGGCCATCTTTACAGCTTGTTGAAGGGTCTTCCAAGTTAAAACACTATAATACATTTACATAACCTTAAAAAACCCATCATGATTTCATAAACATTACCTCCCAAAGATATAATCTTTTAAAAACCTGTCACAGACCACATAACAGCAATTAATGGGACTAAAAAGCAGACTAGAAAATAAAGCACCCTATTCCCTTTGTAGTGCACTACTTTTGACCAGTGCCCATAGGGCTCTGCTCAAAAGGAGGGCACTATATACAGTAGGGAATAAGGTGCCATTTGGGATACATAAATTGCAGGAAGACAACAGCAGCTGTGTAGCATCAACTTCAAAACAACAAAAAAATCTTCTTTTTTTTAAAGGTAAAAACATTTTTTTTTTTACTAAAATAGTAAAAGAAACAGTCAGCTAAAAGAAAATCAGAAGCACAAAAAAAAAGTTTTTAAAAACCATGAAAAAAAAGAAAAGATATATACATGTCATATATACATGTAATTACGTGTGTATATTATACAGGTTTGACTGCCCGTCCCTGTTAAAATTAGTCTTGAGCAGTCAGGTCCTCACACAATCAAATACCGCATGACATTCAGTTCCGTCAGTCCAAAACTGAAGCTGCAGATGAGAAAACATCTCACAGAAAGTCGCCAGGATCGTGTTCATTAGGCACCAAACCCAAGAAAACGTTCCTGAAATGGAGGATGTTCTACCTGGAGAAGTCCAATGAGAAAAACACATTTTCATTCGCCGTTGCTAAAATGTTTTGTAACGTTCGCACCCTAATGAACACAACCCTGCTATTGAGCATAGACTTGAGGTCTGTCCAGACAGATGCCTTTCGTAATACAAGGGGACTGCTATACTCTGGGGGGGGGGGGGGGGGTACAGTTTAGTTGGAATATAACAGTTTAGTTTGAGTATACAAAACATATACATAGCTTCAAAATATTTGTTTTGTGGTTGTTTAGTACAAATTTCCCTCTGTAAAATGTTATTTTGTTGTTGTTTTTTTGTTGAACAAATTCTCATTGGTATGCTGTAGACATATATCCACTTGAACAACATCCTCAGAATCAGTTGAAGTTGATTCTCGTCATCTCAAACCGTGTTGAACGGAAGGCATCCCTCTCCGTGTGCTGGGGAGGTTTAGCCCGTAGAATCAGAATGAATAATGTACACATTCTACTTCTATGGGTTAGCCTGCTGGGTTCAGCCAATCACAGATCAGTCAGGAGGAAGTAGATCGTGAA